>NC_063336.1:76903352-76918282 GCF_021869965.1 Rhincodon typus | reverse complement strand
CTGCATTCCTGCCACATCCAGCCATGGTTGGTAATTAAACATCTCACAGCCTGAAATGATGAAGGGAGCTCTGAAGGTCCAGTTCCAAATCACCATCTATATATTGTTAATTAGTGCAGAAAAGGTTTAATGAACTCTCTTGAGCAAGTCCAGAGTATTGCTATCAGCAAAGTGTTGCCCTTGATCATGTTCCAGCATCTTTTAAGGACACGGGCAGTAGGCACATGGCAACAAAGTTTACGTCCAAGAAACACACCATCTTGCCTTGGATCTGTATTGCTTTACTTAACTGTCGCCTGGTCAAGTTCCTGGACCTTTCTTCGTAACAGCACTATGTGTTTACACCACAAAGGGAGAGGCAATGATCTCATGGTTTCGTGGCAGGAGTGGTAATCCAGGGACCCAGGTATGTTTGAGGGAGCCAGGTTCAAATAATACCTTGACTGATAGTGGAACTTGAATTTAGTAAGAATCTGGAGTTAAAAGTCTAATAATAACCATGAAAAATTTGATGACTGTCTAAAAGAGCCAAAAGAAGGATATCTAAATTCGTTACCTAATCTCACCTAAACGTAACTCAGTTGCACAGCTATATGGCTGATTCTTAACTGCCATCTGAAGTAGTCTAACAGATCACTCAGTTATATTAAACATTGCAAAGCCTAAAGAAAGGAATAAAACTAGACAGACCATCTGGCATTGACCTAGGCATCACAAACGTCAATGGTAAACATAGCCCTGTCAAACCAGCAAAATCTTCCTTGTTAACATTTGATGGCTAGTGCCAAAATTGGTGGAGCTTTCTCACAGATTAATCAAGCCTAACATAGCCATACTCTCTGAATTACACCTTACGATGTCCCTGACACAAAAATCACCATGCTTGGTAGCACAGTGGCATATGGTCAGGACGAAGTTGCCCTGGAGTCTTCACCAATGACTTCCAAACACATGAAATTTCAGTTCAAGCATGAGCAAGAGAACCTCCTACTGATTATTACGTACTGTCCTCTCAATGCTGATGAATCAGCACTCTTCCACTTTGAACAACATTCAGAGGAAATCCTGAAAATGGCAAGGATGCAGAAAGTACTCCAGTTAAAAAAAACTTCGATATCCTTCACCAAGAATGGCCCACCAGCAGCATTAATGATTGAGATGGTTGAGTCCAAAAGGACACTGCTGCTAGACTGGGTCTGTGGCAAGTGGCAAAGAAACCAACAAGAGATAAAACATATTTTACCTCATCATCAGCAATCTGCCAGCCAGAAATGCATCTGTCCATAACAGTATTGGTAAGATTGGCCACTGCTGAGTAAGGTGGAAACAAATTTCCATCTCCACATCGCATTGTGTGGTACTATCACCTTGCTAATTTGAATAGACTTCAATCTGATCTAGCAACTCAAAATTGGGGGACACTTAAGGCACTGTGGGCCATCAGCAGCAGCAATCTGCAGCCTCATGACACAACATATTCCCTACTCTGCCATTACCATCAAGCTAGAGGATCAAGCCTGGTACAGTGATAGGCAGAGCTAGACGATTCCATAACGATTGATCAGATACTAGATCTGCATTCCTGCCACATCCAGCCATGGTTGGTAATTAAACATCTCACTGGAGAAGGTGGGGGCTCCAAAAAGTATCCACATCATCAATGTTGGAAGAACACACTAGTGCAAAATGAGGCTGAAGCATTTGCAACAACTTTCATCCAGAAGTACTGAGTGGATGATCCATCCTGGCTTCCTCCAGAGATAGCCGGCATCACGGATGCCAGTCTTCAGTCAATTCTATTGGATGAATGCGGCTCCAAAAACATTTAAGAAGATTGACACCAGCCAGGACAAATCAGCTCACTGATGCTCATTATAAGATGCACTGCAGAAATTTGCTAAAGTTCCTAGTCAGCACCTTCCAAACTCACAACTACTTCTATTTAGAAAAACAAGGGCAGTAGATACATAAGAACACCAACACTTGCAAGTTCCTGTCCAAGGTGTCACCATTTAACTTGAAAATATATCACCATCCCTTCACTGTCGCTGGGTCAAAATCTGCGGCTTCCTACTTAATGGCATTGTGGTCTATCTATATCACACGGACTTCAGCAGTTCAAGAAGAATATAAGACCATAGCACCATAAGAAATAGGAACAGAAAGTAGGCCATTCAGTCTCTTTATCCTGCTCTGCCATTCAATGGGATCATGGCTGATCCGACTTCCTCACGTCCACTTTACTGTGTTTTCCCGATAACCTTTGATTCACAACTGATCAAGAATTTATCAATCTCAGCCTTAAAAAGCACACAAGGAATCTGCCCTCATAGCTCTCTGTGGCAATGAGTTCCATAGATCCACAACCGCCTGAGAAAAGAAATTCTTCCTTATTCAGTCATGAATTGGCACCCTCTATTCTGATACCATTGCTGCTGATCTTAGACTCACCTATGAGGGAAAATATCGTCTTATTATCTACCCTGTCAAGCCCCTTAAGAATCTGATATGTTTCAATGAGATCACCTCTCGCTTCTAAGCCGCAGTGAATAATGATCCAAACTGTTTAACCTTTGCTCATATGATAATCCTTCCATACCAGGGATCATCCTCTTGAAGGCAGCTTACCACCAGTTTCTCAACGCCAGCTGTTGATGGGCACTAAATGTTGGCTAAGCCAGCAACCCCCAAACCGCAAAAAAGAATAAATGTTAAAAATCCTCACATAATGCACACATGCCCTTAATCAGGGATATTGGCACCTGTTGGACACAAACATATGTTGAGGACTTCATCTTTTGTTTTTATTTTTAAGTATTATTACCTACTCCTTAAAGCATACAGCAAAAGAACAGTTTGGATTTCTCAAACTCAGCAAGTCCTAATGTGTTTTTCAGTCAAAAAAGTATTTTTGAATCAAAGTTGCAACGTAGGGCACTATCAATGGACTTCTAATGCATCAGCTTCAAAATATATTACTGAATAAAAAATCCTGCATTAAAGGCATCTTTCTCTGTTGTGGGGTTGCATAATCATGGCTCAAAATACGATATCACCATGGGGCAAGTTGAGGAGAGCAAACTCCAAGAACTCTGTCAGTCAGTACAGGGATTGAACTCACACTGTTGGCATTATTCTATCGCACATGGTAGCCTTCAGGTCAATGTAGTTAATCCTGCACTCATAAAGGCACCTCACCAAATGAAATGTCACAATTTAAATGAGGCAAAGAATAGTATAACAAAAGTTGAACCTGCTCTGGGAGGAGGATTTTCTAAATTGAGCATGACTGCAACTGCAAACATACTGGAGCAAGATTAGAAGAGACGGCAGGTGCCTTCATTCATTGATCAAGATTTGGAATGAAAGGCAGAGTACATATTTCAGCTTCCCAGGAGTAACTTGATCAAATAAAAAATGCTGGGAATCTTTTGAAGGAAGCTTGTTCCATTTATGATGTTCCTGCGAGTTTTAGTAACATTGCAGTGTAAAGAACAACGGATTAGGCTTCAGAAGTTGCAAATTTTGTGTGCTAGTTTCTAGAGGTATCTTAATTGGCATGAAATCTATATGACAGCTGTGAGGCTGATGGAAGTATCTGATTTTCTTCAGTGTTTAGAAATTATCAGGTTTTATTTTAAAGCCACAGGAGCAGGCGTAGGCCATTCGATACCTCAAACGTTTTCAATCAGATCATGGCTGACCTGTATCTTAATGTTGCCTGTCCAATTCAGTTCTCTAAACATTAATATGCCTAACAAAACAATAACCAACCTCAGTTTAGAAATGTTGATTTGAATCCAGACTCAACAGTTTTTATTGGAGCTGGTTATCCAGATTTCCACTCCCCTTTGTGCGAAAGCATGTTTCCTGACATCACTTCTGAATAGCCTTCTCTAACTTCACGGTTATACTGCTGAGATATAATCACCCCACGGCAAAGGAAACAGATTTTTTATATCTATACAAACAGATCACCTTAAAGAACTCGTCTCCCCACACCCCACACTCCCAACCCCATCCCACATAGTTCCCCTGTGGGTGTCACAAGTTATGGGTCACATTTGTCCAGCATTTGCCTCTTCTAAAGTCATTGCTGCTAACTTCTGCACCTTTGAGATGCCAATGTCAGATTTAAAAGCATCAATGTCGTGGTGCAAATCGCCTTTGACTAGGGTTTGAAATCATCACAACTAGATGATGAAAGGAATGCAAATTAAATTTAGCTGGAGTTTGCAAATGCATGCTTCATGGATTTTACCCTTCAATGTCCTAGTATCCAGCAGACATAGATCCTGTGCTTACGCCCATCAAACTGACAATGAACCTATCCAAGACAACAAGGTGCAGAGCTGGATGAACACAGCAGGCCAAGCAGCATCATAGGAGCAGAAAGGCTGACGTTTCGGGCCTAGACCCTTCATCAGAAAATGAACCTGTCCACTTGCCTTGTTCTCCCAGCTTGTGTTGGACACCACGCCCCCATCAGCTCCAGGGTCTGCCTGGTTACCAAGTTCTTTCCTCTCCTGCCACCCCAAACGCCATGTCCCTTTTCACCTCTCTTTCTCACAACAGTTTTTTTTTTACATGTCTAACTCTCACCCATTTGGTGATCCACCATATTGACCGTTGCCTCCAATAGTCCTCCCTGCCTCCTGAGCCCCAGCATTATACTTCAATGATACCCACTCTGCTCGTCTATGTTTCCACTGTGGAGGCCATAATGCTGGTTACTGCCAACAATTCCCACCTTCATAGCCTAGTGTGCCTTCTGGTGCTGTGCACCAACCATCCCATATGCCCTGAGCTTTCTCCATCTCTGTCCTTGTCCCTGCCGGACATGCCTCTGCTTTCATCATCTCTCCCTCCAATCCCCCCCAAGACTTAACTCCACCTATCCTTTCAGCAGTGATCCCCCTGCTGCTCTCATATCTGCACAGGTAGTTGACACATGCTGTAACTGTTACATTGATATCTTGGTATGCTACTTAGCAACATGATTCCCCCGTAACCTGGACAGATCTCTGCTGACAAGCATGACTAGCAGCATGTCTGTGTGTCTGTGCAAAGTAGCAAGCCAATACAGCAATACTGATAGCTTTCAGTTCTAATTGAAGTGCCAACATGTTAATTGGCAAAGTGCAGCACATCAAGCATGGAGTTAACTGCTAAGTGAGCAAGTGCTAAGAGAAGAGGTACACAGCCTTGTGTGGTCCAATGTGTGAGTTGGGTGTCTGGA
This sequence comes from Rhincodon typus, assembly GCF_021869965.1. Classification (NCBI taxonomy): domain Eukaryota; kingdom Metazoa; phylum Chordata; class Chondrichthyes; order Orectolobiformes; family Rhincodontidae; genus Rhincodon; species Rhincodon typus. Next base: position 76,913,043 of record NC_063336.1, on the reverse strand, counting down.
CTTGTGTCACAAAATGTAGCCTCTTGGTGCTAGTTGCCAGTTCTTTCCTGAGCAGCCTGCAACTGGATTAGAGAGGTGAGCTGAGGATCATTAGTGTTTAACAAATCTTTGATAGCCATATTTGTGGATGAGGGATGCTGGTGCTGGTGCGCCTGGAGCCTGCTTTGAGATGATTTTTGATGCTGAGCAACACGGAAGTTCCTCACAGTAAGGCACTCGCTCTGGCTTCTATATTGATAATTTTTAGTGTCTAGTTTGTTCGGCACATATGGTAAGATAGGAAGCTGCATAATAATGAGACAAGATGTGCCATTAATAAGGGGTTGAACAAGCAATAATTCCCCTTAATTGGCAATTCACTGCTGCCTAGTGAAAAACTCACTTCACCGCTTGGTAGATGCATAAAAAGTGCAAGAAGTTGTCCTGACATCGAGATGGGCCTCAAATGTTTTATGCAATTCTATGCTAAATTTTGTGATTCCACAATTTTGAGGTCCCTATAAGATTCCACTCATGAAAGCTTTTGAGATTGTGAGAATTCAACCAAAGGTAAAGACTGGTCTCATAGTCTGAAGGAAGTTGGTCTTGACTATTTGTGTATTTAAGTGAAAGATCTTTGGCAGTTGACAGATTTTTGTAAGAAAAGGCTCATTTTTTTATTGGTGAAGGACAAAGTCACGAATGATGTTAACATTCACCCCACTAGTCAATCATTGTGTCAGTTTAGTGAAAATTACCATGATGTGTCTTGTATCCATTGATACGTGACTTTAACTACATATCAATATGATGACAGGAAAGTCAATTAAAAAGAAAAATAATATGGTACAAACTTGAAAAATGCCATTCCTGTGTGTCAAGTACATGCAGAGGTTACATTTATTATAAAATCGCATAGAACCAAAATAAATCCTTGCTATATCTACATGTATTCTAGTTACTTTACTATTTTAAAAAATATATACAGCAGTCTGGTGGGGACAAGGTCAAGTACCCTCTTCAAGAGAAGCAGAAGTAGAGACTTTGGTATAATGGATTCAAGGTACAAACACCAATGTAATTAGTTATCCTGATAAAATCGTCTACAAACCAGCCTTTCTTTTTATATTAGAACGTGATTTTATATTATTAATGGATAACTAAATAAGTTTGCAACAAACTGGGAAGCAAAACATTAAAATGGCTTGGACGAAGATATTTTTAGGCAGTACAAGCTAAAGCAAGCTAGTGCACCATTGTACCATGTAATTGTATCGTGAGGTGCCAGAAAAACTGGAGGATGGCTAATGTGCCATTACTTAAGAGAGACTGCAAGGAAAAGAAATCAGGGAACCACAGGGTGGCTCAGTGGCTAGCACTGCTACCTCAGACCACCAGGGGCCCAGGTTCAATTCCAGCCTTAGGCAACTGTCTGTGTGGAGTTTGCATCATTCTCCCCATTTCTGCATAGGATTCCTCCCACAGTCCAAAGATGTGCAGGTTAGGTTGATTGGGCTATACCAAACCATCAAGGGATATGCAAGCTAGGTGGATTAGATATGGGAAATGCAGGGTTATAGGGATACAGTAGGAGAGTGGGTCTGGTTCAGAGGGTCAACATTGACTTGTTGGGCCAAATGCCTGTTTCCACACTGTAGGGGTTCTATAAAAATTAGGAACTGATCAATTGAAACTTTAAGATTCTGAGCTTGATTGTCAGGGTGGATGTTGTTTGTGGGAATCTAGAACTAGTAGGCGCAATTTCAAAATCACTTGTCTCCTGTTTACCAAACAAATTAGAGAAGTTTGTTCACTCTGAGCATCATTATTTTTTGGAATTCTACCCAAAGAGCATTGGAGTCTGGGTCATTAAATCTGCTCAAGACCAATTTTGTCTCCTTATAGTCATGTCACTTTCTGTTTCTGGAAATATTTATGTAACTCACTTTTGAAAGAAGCTATTAAACCTTCTTACTCCCCCAGGAGAGCATTCTAAATGCTAACTACTCCTTATGTAAACAAAAAGCTCCTCAATTTGGCATAATAACAAGAGGCTATTGTCTTAACCCAGCATCCGCTTGTTAGGCAACCAATAATTGTTTCTCATTTTTAGTATATCAAGACAATTTTAAGTGAATTCTCTTGCTCTTCTCTGTTCTAAGGAAAACCTTTCAATATAATTCAGTACCTTCATTTCTAGTATTATTTGTGTAAACCCCTTCCGCACCATCCTCTACGTTCAGATATTTTATCTAAAGATGTGGTGCCCAGAACTGAACACAGTTAAGGTTTATCAAATGTTTTGGAAGGGTTTTGCAAAGCCTCCTTTTTTTATAAACATTCATGGGATGAGGGCTTCTCTGGAAGTCCAGTGTTTTTTGCCTATTCCTAATTGCCTAGAGGGTGGTTAAGAATCAACCACATTGCTGTGGTTCTGGGGTCACATGTAGGCCAGACCAGGTAAGGATGGTAATTTCATTCCCTAAAGGACATTAGTGAACCAGATGGGTTCTTTTGACAATCAACAATGGTTTAATGTTCATCATTAGACTCTTAATTCTGGAAGCTTATGGAATTCAAATTCCACCATCTGTTGTGGCTGGATTCGAACCAAAGTCTCTTGAACATTACTTAGGTCTCTGGATTAACAGTCCAGCAATAATACCACTAGGCCTCCTTGTTTGTATATTCCATGTGTTATGATCCTAGCTGATGGTAATGCTGAATGAGTCAGATCCCAGGGTGAAACAGGCTTGAAAGATTATGGGCTGAATTTTCCCAGCTACTGAACAGCATGGGCAACATGAGAGTGAGATGCAAAAACATGACGAACTCAGAAAAATTAGATTTTAGATGAAAAGTCAGATTTCACACCCACAATTTGAACTGTGAAATAAAAATCACACTAGCAAGTGAGGAGGTACCACTGTGTATGCATGCACTTCTCACAATGACATAATCTCACCTCATTTTTATATAATTTCTCATTCTCCCACACAGCAGAGAGAAAACAAGACAAAATAAGAGTGGGAAATTGGCAGATCCAGCTCTTCACTTGCTTCTTTGGGCCTTCATTGTGGCCGGTTATTCCTGACATCGCACAGTATACTCCATGAACAATGATCTCACTGCATCCATCCCCATCCAGGGATGTTAGATTTGTACATGTACCATGCCTCACCACATCCTCATGGTATCTCCAAAATTAAAAATATGTTCTTCCTTTCTTAAGACACGGAATATAAATATTCAAACCAAACTTAAAGCTACACATGCTCCTGTTAACTTTAGAACTCAAGTTTCCAAATAGTAATAACATATTGGGAACCTTGATCACACAAGCTTCCAGTAGCAAAACCAAGGATCCTATTGTTTTTAACTAGCCTTCTCAACTTCGCAGCTTCAAAGACTTGTGTGCATTTAATTGCAGGATTTCTGTGAGCCAGCAAGCCATTTAAATAATTCCATTTGGATTACATTTTATCTGCCCTCAATCTTTCTGCAAATGATAACTCACAACTCTTTTTATTAAATTCCTACCTGCTATGCACCCATACCCTTCAAGCAGCCTATTTATCACATGAAATCTTTTAATGTGCATTACATTTTAGAGTTTTGTGTCATCTGCAAACTTTGAAAAGATGTACTGTATGTCAAAGTTCAGGTCAACAATCTGTACCATAAAGAGCAGGGGTCTTCACAGACATTTTGGAACGTATTTGTACCTTACACACCCTGTCTTCAAATTTGTTAATGCTTCCTTGTACTAAATTATACCTCTTCAAGTTTAGCTACGTTCTGTAATATGGTGTCCAGAACAAATACTAAAATTATGTTAACGAGTGACAAGTCATAATAATTTACATATATGATGAAACAATGATGCTTCCAACTTCTACGTTTGTGAATACCACTTATTACCTCTTCCAGAAACCCTAACACTTTGCTTCTTTTTTCTTCCTCATAGACAGTTTTCTAAATATTCTGCCGCTTACACTGTCTCTTCAGGTATTGATGTACACATTATCATATTAATGCTTCTTTTGAAACTCCAAATATAGTACACTTGCCATATAACCGTTATCTCTATTTTTTGTTATGTCTTCATAAAATTCAGTAAAGTTGGCCATCAAGCTGCATCACACTTTGTATAACAACTGGCAGAATCTGGTGTGTCATAAGCAATGATGAGAAATGTAAGAAAATATAGAGAGAGTAAAGAAGTTAGATTATCAATGTTGAGAACATATTTTGCAATTTTCCCTTCAAGCCTTAAATGGCTACTTAAGAATCTTGTCAGTGAACAGTGATAATATTAAAGCCCAAACTAGGAGCACCTACACACCACTTCTAATTCTCCTTTTCTCTATTGAGAAACTAGATGGAGCAATTCCTGACATGTATATCAGAGCCGGTAGCTAACAGTTATACCTTGCTGTGTATTCATTCAACTGTGTATTCAATAGAACCTCCTTGCATGGTCCTTGGCATCATCCTCCTCAATCCATCAGCTACATAAATTGACATCGGCAAATCACTCGCCTCACCACTTCATCATGCCTGTTCTTAGAGCAATTCAGACACCACTTCAACCCTTTCAAGCTTTGTTTTGGAGCTCAGGGACACCTACAGCTTGGACATTTCTGTCAGATCACTTTGCATGCAGTGATTTGTGCACCTGCATTGGTTACATCTTTATGGCTTTTGGTTTGCTTTCTTAGGACTCACTCGCTTTGCAGTTACTTGAAGGCTTCCAGTCTCTAGGGCTTATGAGGCTTTCTAGCAAAGAGGGAGAGGCAGGCAGTTTGTCAGAGTGGGGAGCACTGAACTGTAAAGTGTTGGATGTAAGGCATTGAGTTATGTCAACCGCAGCATTTACTAGCAACTCATATGGCAAGCACAGTACATGTGCTTCAAGCAAACATACATGTCTGAAAGGCAAAGAGGAGCCGCCCTTCGCAGGGTCAAGAGGGATTATAAACATTCAGGGGTACCACTCCAATCAATCAAGGTGTTGTCTGATTCCAGTCCAGTGGATTGGGCCATTGACAGTCTTCAGGTCAAGTGCAATCAAACTGTAAATTACAGATGGGTTGTTCAGGGTGCTGACCTTAATAGCAATCTGGATGAAAAATTAATCCACCTCCCACTGAGACAAAAGAAAGGATTGAGTATGATGAAAGCTGGAAGATCAGTTAGTGGTAAGATGCTCCCAGTGAATGAATAGGAAGAACAGGCAATAAGAGTTAATAGTTTGGGAGGATGAGTGGATAACAGCCATTGAGTGGACATGATCCAAGTGATGGTGAGAGTTTAGTCTACGAGTCTTGCTGAAAGGCTTCTGCAATAACAGAGTTATAGTAAATGGTGGTCCTGTGACTGTGTGGAACCATTGAGGAGATGGTGGTGCTTACACTTTGCAGGCCAGTGTCCAGTGGCATGGCATCTTGTAGTACTCAGCAGGGAAAAGGATGTGGCCCCTGTCCAACACCTTGTCCACTAACACTCCCAGGTCCCTGACTGCAAAGCAGGGAATGAGCTTTCCTTTCTGGGCCTTCTCCTTGGTGTTTACAGTGAAGGACTGCAATGTGTTGGGTAGATACTGGCTTGCAGCATATAGCCTTATGTGGCTGAGCTTTAAAGAAGGCACCAGTGGCCAGTCAACAGTGCGAGAACCTTCATCTTCTGCTGTATGATTGCACAAGAAGTGTACTGGAGAGCTTACTTAGGTAATTAATGAGGCAAAGAGCAGAAGATTGAAGGGAAAGGAGTTTCTGACACATGGTGGTTCCATGCCATGCATCTCACTCAACAAAATATTAACTGAAAAGTGGGAAAATTCAACCAATGTCGTAATTGTGTGGCAGAGTAGTAATGGAGAAGAAAGGCAAAGGAAATAAATCCAGCGTGTCTGATTTATCTCTCTAATGGCACATCCTGGCTCATATCCCCAAAGATCAGTAGTTTGAGAATGGAGAGTCAATAGATGTGAAGCTGGAAAAACACAGCAGGTCAGACAGCATCCAAGCAGCAGGAAAGTCAACATTTCAGGCCAAAACCCTTTGTCAGGACTGGCGAGGGGATGGGGAGCCCAGAAGTAAATAGAAGGAGGGGGGTGGGGCTGGGGAAGGGTAGTTAGGATGGTGATAGGTAGATGCAGGTAGGACGTTATTGCGATTGGTCAGTGGGAATTGTGGAGCAGATAGGTGAATAGGAAGACGGGCAGATTAGGTGAAGTCAGGGAGACAAGGAGGAGGACAGAGCTGGACATGAGATATGGCTGGGGGAAGGGATTTTGAAGCTGGCAAAGTCAATATTATTTCTGTGCTTTTCCAGCTTCAGGTTTATTGGCTTTGGCATCTGCAGTCTCTGCAGTCATCCTTACTGTCTCTAAGGTTTGAGAATGGACCTCGTTGGTCAGCTATTGATGCATGGCAGAAACTTACAACCCTGAGTAGGCACCAACCTCAAATAAATGAACAGCTCATGGCATTTTGTTGCACTGGTAAATGCAGCATAACTTTGCAATTTACTAGTTTCATCCACACAATTTCCTTCTAATATAATATTTTAGTGCTGTACACACCATGGAGTAGTTTGTGACTACACAATATTCAAAATCATTTTGCTTATGTCCATTCAAAATCATCATTGACAGAATTGACATCATTTACAAGCAGAGTGGCACAGCAGAAACATCCTGGGCTCATAACCCAGATGTCGCTGGAATAAAACCATCCTTTGCTATTCGCTACAGGACATGGTTTTTGGGGTGGCTCAGTGGTTTGCACTGCTACCTCACAGTACCAGGGACCCAGGTTCAATTCCAGCCTCAGGTGACTGTCTGCTTGCACATTCTCCCTGTGTCTGCATGGGTTTCCTTCCACAGTCCAAGGATGTGCAGGTTAGGTGGATTGGCCATGCTAAATTGTCCGTTGTGCCCAAGAATGTTTAGGTTAGGTGGGTTAGACATGAGAAAGTGCAGGCGTATGGGAATGGGTCTGGGTGGGATGCTCTTCAGAGGGGCTGTGTGGACCTTTTGGGCTGGATGGCCAGTCCCCACACCGTACAGACTCTAAATAAATATTCGTGCCATATTTCTGAACAGGATGATAAATTGTAGTCAAAGGGTGTATGTGTGTTAAGCTTCTTTGTCCTCACATGTATTTTAATTTTACTGCTCCAAATTTCCACTTCTGACCTTAAACCCTTCCTGCATTGTAGATGATAGTTGATCTGATAATCCTCCAATCCATTTACCTGCCTTTTCCCCATGACCCTTGATTACCTTACCGATTAATAATCTGTCTATTTCAGTCTTGAATATACTTAATAACACATCATCCACAGCCTTTGCAATAAAGAATTCCACAGATTCACTATCATCTGAGAGAACAAATTCCTCTTCATCTCTGTCTTAAATATGTTACCCCTTATTCTGAGATTGTGCCCTCTGGTCATATCACATAATCAGGTTACAGATTCATTGAAAGGTATCATGGCTTGGATGGTATCTTTATATATCGCCAGTCAGTTAAAGGGCCTGCCAGATTTTTGTTTCAATTGAAGTCATTAATAATGATTAAAGGGGAAGTTTAAAGAGTACATTTCAGAGCATGGAGGGATGAAGAACAAGACAATTGTGATGGGGTGAAGGGGGAAGAGGTCAGATTTGTAGATGAAAGTTCACTTTGACCCCAGCATTCAGGAGCAGCTGTGGAATGTTCCTCTGAGAAGAGGGTTTTGGGGTTACCCTGAGTGCATGCACATCCACTTTCCAGGATGAAGCACAGGACACTTTTCTGGAATGGTCACTTTGCGCTATCTCCTACTTATGTTAAGGTCAATTGCCACTGTTTCAGAAGCCAGCTTACTCAACACAAACCAATGTTTGAATCTGGAACCACACTGTCATATGCAACTTAATATTTCCCTGGCAATGCATTTACTAGTAAGGCACCAGAACATATCATTCTCAAATATTTTTAGAAGAAATGCACCAGGCTTTATCAATTGGCCCTGTATTGATACAGTGCAATGTGAAATACTGAAATAATTTTGAAAAGATATCCTTGTCAAAGTATTTATAGGCATCTGTACTGGAAGGAAAAATGTTGATGGGAATGTTAATAAATCCTTGGTCCTCCTTGCTGAACAGTGTGTGGTATTTTAAGGAGTAATTTTTCACTTGCTGTACTGCACATTTATAATTGTCTTCCACTGTAGGAGAAATTAACACATGCAAGAGGTCAGTCAACACTAAGTAGGTTTCTTCTCAATGTATTTATCTCTTCACTAAAGCTCAGAAGTAGCCAAGCGCTGGAAGATTTTCAGAACAATCCTATGTACCTAATTGAAAACATGTCTCTTTTGTCTTACTGTTTACCCCTCAATTTTACTTCACATGATGTCACGAGGAGTCAGATATATCAAATTTACATTAAGGGTATTACACTATTGCTCTAACTTAACCACTGGATACCAATTTGTGATACTCTTTCATCTTCCACTGCATGCTGAATAATGCATGCTCCATATCATATCTCTGGCTAAAAGCAAAGTCATACAGGCTTCAATAAGAAAAGAACGGATCACATTTTCTTCATCCTTGTTTGTGATCCTTAATTGCTGGCTGGGAAATTACACAAATAAGCCTTTCTGTGTGTTTGCAAAGGTTGGGAAGAAAATAGCTTCTCATAGCGCCATGAAAATAAATCTTGCAGTCATTGGATTTGGTGATTAAATCCTTTACAGCTCTTGCTGAGGTGATTTAAACCCCAGGTGTTGTATTACTCTATGTGTGCTAATAGATCAGATGACATTGTGGAGACATTAGACTAATGGAGGCAGCTTCGCAGGCACAGACATCCTACGGAGGCATTTCAGCATTGCTTCCCCTCACGGTCTATCTGCTGTTGCAAGAAACAGCAAATTAACAACATTAATAGAACATGTTGAGACAGGAGTCCATATTTCATTGATATTCGTACAAAGAGCCAGCCGATCCATAAAGCTCTCTTAAGTCAGCATCTTTCTTGGTACCATACATAATGCCATTTGGCTTGTTACAAATTGCAGCAGTGATCATTGGGCAACATGCTAGTGCTTCGAGGAAAAGCCTTGCATTTATGCAGTCCCTTTTGTGACCTCAAGACATCCCAAAACACTTTACAAACAGTGAATTACTGAAGAAATGTTGTCAGTATTGTAATGTAGGAGTCACAGCAAATTAATAAACAGAAGCTGTCAGAAACATCCATGTCATAATCACTGGAGACTATCTGTTTTAGAGATGCTGGTTGAAGGATAGGCATTGATTATGACATGAAGGAAACACATTTGCTCATCTCTGTATTATTACCAAGGGTTCTTTGACACATGTTCTAAGGAACCAGATAGGACTAGATGAATAACTCAACTCAAAGACAGCACCTTTGGCACTTGAGCACACCCTTTGTACTGCTCTGAATTGTGAGCAAAGATTATACATTCAGATGTGTACTTTGTGCTTGGGCCCTCAAATGTCTGGCTTAAGAGTGAGTGAGCTATAAATTAAACTAAAGCCTAATATGTTGACACCCCAAAATTAGGCTCAATTGCTTGTAAGCCAACACAATAACTTCAGAAATTAAAGCTCTGTAAATATCACAAAGATTTGCATGATAAATAAAGCTCCTAATAAAGGTAAGAACCAAAAGAACTGCAGATGCTG
>NC_063336.1:76776695-76893352 GCF_021869965.1 Rhincodon typus | reverse complement strand
CTTTTCTGATGAAGGGTCTAGGCCCGAAACGTCAGCCTTTCTGCTCCTATGGTGCTGCTTGGCCTGCTGTGTTCATCCAGCCCTGCACCTTGTAATCTGATGAGCTAACGGCTGAACTAAATTAGTCATGAAGACAATCTTACAATCAATTTCATCCACCCAGCTGCAGATCAGCAATATGAACTTTTAAGGGACATACACACAGGGAAGATTATGGACCAAACGCAGAACTGGAATGAAACCGCAACAATCATTCAATGCAATTTAATCCTATCCAAATCCCATTGGAAAAATGTGAGCTCATGTCCCACTCCTGAAACTTGAGCATAAAATTGCAGATGAGGGTGCACTGCACTGGCAGAAGAGCTGTCTTTCTGATGAGACATTTAACCCAGTGGCCATAAAAGATCCCATCGCAGAAAATCAGATGAGAGCCCCTGGGTGTCTTGACTGATATTCAGTCCTAATCTAGCACCATTTAAACAGAAGATCTGATCATCTTCCCGTTGCAGTTTGTGGGATCGTGCTGTGTCCTTTCTGTCTGTCACATCTCCTGCATTGCGGCACTGATGACATTGGTTGTAAAGTGTTTTGGGACATCACAAACTCATGAAGTGCTGTCTAAACCAAAGTGATTCAGCTATTCGATCTACATTAAGGGTAGTTGAGAATATAAAGTACATAATTTAACACCTCCAACGTCTTTTCCCTAGAATGGAAAATATCCTCTATTCATCTTAAAATACGTTTGATAGTTCACTTTGACAATGATTTTAGTTAAATGGATGATGAATATTCCAGAATTAATGAGAATTCTGACCTTATTTTTGTTTGTTCTGCTAGAAAGGCCAGCATTTATTACCTACGCCCAATTACCCTCAAGGTGATAGTGGTGAACTGCTTGCTTGAACCATTGCAGTAGATGTGAGTTGCAAGTATGCCCACCCACAGTGCTTTCAGTAAGTATATTAATTAGTTCATGCCTTGTGACTGATCCTGGATCACAAATATAATTTTCAGGTCCCAGTCGGGAACATCCTTATTTCCCAGTAGTGGTAACCTTGACATTGTAGCTGCATTGCCTTGCTTCTCCGACTGTCAGTATATGTTTCATTTGAGTAGTTTGACAGACGCAGAGCCCATTTCTGCAGGTGTGCTGTCGCCATTGATGGTATTCCCACAAATGGGTCAAAAATCGAGTTTAGCAGCCTGTGGTCCGTCAGCAGCACAAAGTGCCTGCCATAAAAGGAATGAGTGAACTTGCTAACACTGAACACTATGCCCAGTCCTTCCTTCTCTACTTGAGCATACTTCTCCTCCATCTTCGATTTTGACCTTAAAATGAATACAATGAATGGGTCTTTCCATTTGGCAAGTTGAGTGACAATACAGCGCTAACTCTATAAGGCGAAGAGTCACAGGCCAACAGCAGTGGTAACTTCGGATTGAAATGAGTCAACACTTCTGACGTTTTCAGAGCTTGCTTCACCTCCTCGTAAGCCTCCTCACAGTTGTGGGTCCATTTCCACAGCCGCCGATGCAGGGGTTTTAGCACAGTTGCCAGATCAGACACAAATTTGCCGTAGTAATTTGGCCCCAAGAGTGATCTCAGTTAAGACACAGTTGCATTTCTAGGGTCTTCCATGATGGCCTTCCTCTTGGGCATCTTGTGTAGTCCCTTGCCATTGATTACATGGCCCAGGTACTTGATGGAGTCTTTGAAAAACTTGTATTTCTCATTTTTTACTTGAGAACTGTGCTCCTGCAACCTTTTTAGGGTTTCTTCTAGGTCTTTCAAATGCTCCTTTTCAGAGAATCCAATAACCAAAACATCAGGTAGCACAGTGGTTCAGTGGATAGCACTACTGCCTCACAGCACCAAGGCCCTGGGTTTGATTCCACCCTTGGGTGACTGATTGTGTGGAGTTTGCACATGGTCCCCATGTCTGCATAGATTTCCTCCAGGTGCTCCGGTTTCCTCCTACAGTCCAAAGCTGTGCAATTAGGCGGATTGGCCACGCTAAATTATCCATAGTGTGTAGGGTAGGTGGGTTGCAGGGTTACAGGGGTAGGGTATGGGGGTAGGTCTGGGTGGGCTACTCTTCAGAGGGTCAGTGCGGACTCAATGGGCCGTATGGCTTGCTTCCACACAATAGGCATTTTATGATTGTCTAGATAACAATGGACACCTGGTAATCAACTCAAAATTTGGTCAATGGCCCTCTGGAATAGAGCTGCCCCTGACATGGTCCCAAAATGAAGTTGTTTATAGCGGAACAATCCCCCATGTATCACTATTATCAGCTGAGGCTGAGACTCCTTCCTACCCCCATCAGCAAGTAGGCCTGCAACAGCTTCATTTTTTAAGTTTCTTTTCCCAAGCCAGTCAACTGAAAAGATTGTCAGTGCATATAAGTAGGTATTGATACACGCTCAGGACTGGATGGGCTGTGTCCTTAAAGTCACCACAAATCTTCACTGCACCATCTGTTATTAAGACAGGAATGATTGGAGCAGCCTATTCAGTGATAGTTACTAGTTCCGACACTCCCAGGTTCACCAACTATTCCAGTTCTGCCTCCACTTTAAGCTGGAAAGCATCCAGTACTGGACGTGCCTTTAGACTCCTTGGACAAGCCTCTTTCTTCAACTGAAGTTTAATTTCTACTCCTTTCATTTCCCCCAGGTTCCCTTGAAGACATCTTTATACCTCTCCAAAATCTCTTACAAACTTTTTTTTTGTGTCCCCCAGCCTATTAACCATGCCCCAATTTAACTTTAATTTCTATAACCTGAAGCTTCTGAATAATGCAAGGAAGTCATCTTTCACTGCATACAGTGGTAATTCGGCACACTCGTTCCTTCGTTGTACATTTATCAGTACATAGCCCTTCAGTGGCATCACTTGTTGAATGTACATCTGTTGTGTAATCTTGGCAGGCTCCAATGGCAGTGCCTTTAACTTTTCCCTATATCTTGATTTGGGAATCAGGGATACCGCTGCATCTGTGATAACAATGTGTAGAGCTGGATGAACACAGCAGGCCAAGCACCATCAGAGGAGCAGGAAAGCTGACGTTTTGGGCCTAGACCGTTCTTCAGAAAAATGCATCTGTATCCATTTTCATCTTTACTGTCTTCTCCTCTAATTTGGAAATAACCCTGAAACAATCACATAGACAGGATGCTGAATTGAAACTCTGATGACTCAAGACCTTCTGTTTATCCCGCAGACCTGGCTGACTCCTTATCTGCTCCCAGGCTGGCAGCACGTGCCTTAGGTCTTGTCCTCTTTGTTGTCTCCTTTTGATGCCTCTTCTCTTGCTTGGGTTGTACACAGAAATTTTGGACAATACAACCCACTCACTTGCATCTGCGACACTCGGCTTCAAGTCCAACATCTGATGCCTTGTGGCCACTCTTGCCACATTAGCGGCATCCCATTGTTTGTACTGCACTTTGCTGAGTATCTGCTACTTTGCACACACTGGATTCACCATTCAACTGTGATATTTCACTGGAAGCCAACTCCATCGATGTAGCAATTTCAAAATCTGCCTTGACTTCCAGGTTTCTCCTTGTTAGTAGCTTCTGTTGGATGGCTTTGAGTCAAGAATTTGCAGTGTTCCAATAATGCCTTTAAGGCACCACAGATTGGGCAATGGACTCTCCTTCATGCTGTACTAGTTAATAAAAATGGGACCAGCAGTACCTTTTGTGCAAAATAATTTCTCAACACTTCATAAAGTTCTTGGTATGTCTTCTCCATGGGTTTCTCTGGTTGTAATAAACTTTTTACAATCATGAATATCTTACTCCCAGTGGTGCTCAGGAAAACTGGCAGGATAATGTCTTTAGTCACTTTTTCTCCTTTAATTATGCTTTAAAATGTTTAAGGTACAGAAGCCAACTTTCGGTCTCATCAAATGGTCCCATGGTTTAGACATGGGAAATGCAGGGGTAGGGGAATGTGCTAGCGTGGGATGCTCTTCGGAGGGGCGATATGGACTTGTTGGGCCCAATGGCCTGTTTACACACTGTAGGAATTATATGATATTCTATGATGAGTCTGGTAGCCATTCGCAGCCCATGTCCCCTCAGTGACTTCTGTCTGCATTGGCTGCTCCCTTATTGAATGTGTTAGCGTACTATACTTCCCTGGTGACGATCACAGCCTGAGTCCCCTTGCCATCGCTCTCAGTGATTACTTCAGTCATCTCCTGGGTGAGTACTCGCCTTTTCAGCCGTTGGCTGCAGCCTGTGTTTCCTCACAACCACAGCTCTTGGCCCAAACCCCAGTGCATACTGATTTTCGCTGCTGCCGACCACAACTCAAGTCCCCTTGTGACTATTTCCCTTGGCATTATTTCCACAGTCCCATGCCATTTTCAAACCGGACGACATCCTTCCTTCAGGCAAAATAAAATGGTGTTCACACACAGTTTTTGGGCTGGATCCCACCTTTGTCACCAGTTATCATGCTTGTGGTTCACTAGAACAACAAATAGACAGAAGAGATAGTAGGAACTGCCGATGCTGGAGTCTGAGATAACAAGGTGTGAAGCTGGAGGAGCACAGCAGGCCAGGCAGCAACAAAAAAGCAGGAATGCTGACGTTTTGGGTCGAAGAAGGGCCCTAACTCGAAAAGTCAGCTTTCCTGCAACTCTGATGCTGCCTGGCCTAAATAGACAAAGGATATGGCAAATCACAACAGTACAATGTACAAATGCATATCTCCAAACAATGAGGCGAGATGGCACCAGATAGTGATGACCCTTGTTCTGGCAGCGAGGGAACTCATGGCTGGCCACTCCAGGCCCATGGCTGAGCACTTAACAAGAAAGACTGTAAAATTGAACCTTTATTTTTCTGCCTTTATATTCTATGTTTTGGTTTATTTTTCTGTGTTTTAAGACGGCGCCAGAGAGTGGCGATGCTACTTTTTACACGTGACAATAAATAATTCACAATGGTGGGTAGTAATTGACAGTGGTTGAAGGTATGCCCTTTTAAATGTCTGTGCACATCATAATTCAGCAACACCACTTCACCTAAGGCAATAGTTGCCCTCTATCCACCCAATCAACTCATTTAGTCATCAAGTACAATGTGCTCAAATCTATGTTTTAAAACCTCATTCTTCTGTTAGTTAAATTGATATAATTTATTATAAAATGAAAAGGTAATGTAGCTCAACTGATGACATTGTGGCTCATGAATAACACAGTGAATAATGATATCACAAAGTTTTAACTTCCTTCCTGCGAAAATGAGGATTATTAGATAAGCCATGATCTCATTTAATGTCAGAGCAGACATGATGGCCTGAATGACCCGCTTCTGCTCCTATACATATACGGTCTTATGGACTGCTACCACAACCAAATTCAGAAGACAGCAGTTGCTCTAGGAGTCTGGTATCAGACAGATGAACAAGTCAGTGAGGCTGATTTCGACCAATTAGTGCTCAATTCTGGTCCAGTTGACTTAGGAGAGGATATTGATGTTGGACTGCCTTTGGCCCTGAGCTTCCTGAGCAGACACTCTTCATCGCGGATGAGAGATATGAACTTAAAACAAACCTAATTCAAACATTAATTAATGGAGAAAGAATATTGCAAATCATAAGGTAAATTTCACTTAAAATATTCAATGCAACAAAAATATACCTGACATGGCTGCAGGTACTTGCTTGTTCTGCACACAAACATGGCATCATTTGCAAGCTAACTTCATTTCAGTAAGATTTTAGCTCCATATTTTTCTGCACATATGATTGTATTTGCAAATCAAAAATAAATTTAAAGAAATACTTCACCCACCAGATATCAGTGACCTGCAAGGGCACTCACAATCGCTCCTCATACTCTTTTTCAAACTTAACATCCAACTGAGAGGGCAGACTCTCGGTTTGCCATTTTATCTGAAAGATGATACTGCTGACAGTATAACACTCCGTCACTACTATATGACTGGAGTGTAACCATATATTATAGAACTCTAACTCTAAAGTGTGAAATGACCCACAACCACCTCCTGCCTCAGTGGTGGGAATAAATCACGTCATCAACGAAAACAAGCATTTGAGAATTTTGGTCAATTGAGACCCCCGACTTAACACATTGAAAAGAAATGCCAATGTTTGGGTTTTGTGGAATATTCAAAATCTGATGCATTTATTTGCTGGTTTAGAAAGAATGCATTCTGTTGTTTTTACTTCCTGTGCTGAATGTCTTCCAGTATGCTTTATGATAATTTGCTGTCAATTTACCATTCAATCAATCATGATGCATCTCCTAGTGAGAACTTCAGTGAGGCTTTGAGAGCACACTTAAAGAGAGATCAAATATTCCCACTGACTCTCATGTGCTGATCACATGTTCATCAATAATTATCAAGTAATTTTTGTGGTAGATTGCCCTGTCTTTAAACTTTGGGAAGTTTCCATTTAGATAAGTAAAGATAATGAAGAAGTGCTACATGGCAAGATTATAATGTTTTTGGACTCTGGTGCCCATCCAGCGCTTGGCCTTTCTAAGTCACACTGAAAGCACTAGACTCCTCCAGTGCTTTCTCTTTATTTTTGACTTCAGGATCCACAGTATTTTGCTTCTATTCAAGCAAAGGGAAGTTTCACTCACAGAGTGCTGGATTTTATTTTATAAAATGTACATCTCGTTCTTTCTCATCCATTAAGTTGCTTTGATTAAAAACACTTTCACACTTAATTGTTCATTTGTGCAATTTCCTGATGTAAACCCTTCTCAACAGGGAATGATCTCAGAAGGCAGGACTGCTGAAGATCATTTTGGTCATGTCTTTTCTTTTACTTGTATTTACTCAAAGGCTGTAGCACTCACTGAGAGGAAACTCATTGGCTGTAACACATTTGAGAGCAAACTCATTGGGAATTAAAAAGGTATAATTACAGTTGCTTCAAAATTTTTCCATGCCAGACATTTTTAGGTTACCAGCATTTTCAATAAGGTTATCGTAAAGTAGTTGACAAGCTGGGTAATTTGTTACCTACAGATTGAGACTAACAGTAGGTAGTGTGTAATGGCAGACTATGTGATAACAAGACCTGGTGTGTGGGGTAGGGGTTGAGGCCATAGGAGAGTTTAGGCTCTAAAGTTATTGAACTCGATATTGAGTCCTGAGGGTTGCAGGGTCTCCAAGTGGAGAATGAGGTTTGGTCTTCCAGCTTGTGTTGAGCTTCACTGGCATAACACACTACCTATTGTTAGTCACTAACAGTCCCCATTAACAGCTATTTACCCTCCCAGCCAGATCATTATCAACTCCTTTGTCTACCCAATTGCTCTTCTCTCTCTTCAGGCTCTATCCTTTATCCTATCGTTTACACGCCACACCAACTCCTCCCTATTTTCTGCAAAATGAACCAACGTTTTCCCAGCTACCATCAGTTCAGAGGAAGGTTCACTGAATCCAAAACGTTAACTCTGACCTTTTCTTCAAGATGCTGCCAGATCGCTAAGCTTTTCCAGCAACTTTTGTCTTTGTTCCTGATTTATAGCATTTGCAGTTCTTTTGGTTCTTATTTAGTATTTAACTCACTGCCATGTCTCTTCTAGGCATGCCTGCCTTGAAGAAGATCTTCTCCTTTCTCTGATGGGATTTCCATTCCAATCTTTCTTCATGTTCACCACATTAATTTCACTGTGAGTCTTGGTGTTTGACCAAGGATTTGCCAGAACTTGTTTCCACATCCATAGGACATTCCTCAATGACTGCCTCCAGCTCAGACTCACCTCACGTGGATGCCAACTGAAGTTTCATCCCTCATGTTTTGAATCCTCCCAGGATCACAGATATCTCCGTGATGTTCAAAGTTCCACAGACAGCTGCTCTCACCGCATCCTGAGATCCACACTCAGTGCCGTGCAGCGTCACATGCACAACAGCACCACCCCTATCGGCAGGTTAATAACAAAGTTAGGGTTAGATCTAAGTGCACAGAGTGCAGTCATCTTGGAGGGAGAATGATGGAACTGGGCGAAGGGGTATGTGGGATGGGGACAGGA
Organism: Rhincodon typus; assembly: GCF_021869965.1. Classification (NCBI taxonomy): domain Eukaryota; kingdom Metazoa; phylum Chordata; class Chondrichthyes; order Orectolobiformes; family Rhincodontidae; genus Rhincodon; species Rhincodon typus. The sequence goes on along the minus strand of NC_063336.1, from coordinate 76,885,307 downwards.
CTCTTGCCCAAAGAAATGGGCACGGAGGCGAAGATGGCAGAAGAAGAATTTGACGTCATGTCGTGCTCGAAATTCGTTGGATTTGGTGAGGGAAGCAGAGAAATTGAGGTGACCAATATCACATTGACAGGTCTCAATGAACAAATTGAGGTTCCAGAGGGCCATTCCTTGACCTTTTCCTCCAATAGTATCGCAATACCCTGGTTCAGGGGTTGCAGCACTCTGCAATTCCACTCCTTCCTCTGGCTCATTCATCGTGCTAACAAGAAAAATTTCCTTTCAGGCATCAAGGCCCACAAGATGCAACAACTCAAAGATACCCATGGTCCTCTGGAACCTTCCTCTCCTCCCCTTCCCTTTGACTCCATGCTGTCTCCTAACCCATCCTTCTGTCCTCCTGTCAGGTATTCATCACCCCTCCTAACCTTCCGCTCTGTACTCAGCAAAGGTCTCAGCTTTATTCCTCTGTATCCCCACATTAACGAATTTTGGGCACGACATGACGTCGAATTCTTCTTCTGCCATCTTCGCCTCCGTGCCCATTTCTTTGGCAAGAGTCCTGTCTCCATCCACATACCCCTTTGCCCAGTTCCATCATTCTCCCTTCACCTGGACCCCCCGCCACCCCCATGGCCTATTACCTGCACTCGTTCTGTTCAATGAGAACTGTCGACATGATATTGGTCGCCTCAATTGCTCTGCTCCCCCACCCCTCACCAAATCCAACCTATCTCCCTCCAAACTGACTGCACTCCATGTGCTTAGATCTAACCCTAACTTTGTTATTAAGCCTGCCAATAAGGGTGGTGCTGTTGTAGTCTGGCGTAATGACTTCTACATTGCAGAGGCTGAGCGCCAGCTCTCAGGTACCTCCTCCTATCTTCCCCTGGGCCATCACTCCACCATGACACATCAGCCCATTGTATCAACTATGGTAATTGATCTCATTTCATCTGGTGACTTCCCCCCCACTGCCTCCAAGCTGATAGTACCCCAGCCCCGCACAGCTCGCTTCTACCTCCTTCGAAAAATCCACAAACAGGACTGCTCAGGCAGACCCATTGTTTCAGCCTGCTCCTGCCCCACAGAACTCATCCCTTCCTACCCTGACTCAGTCTTCTCTCCCCTGGTCCAATCCCTGCCCATGTACATCCATGATTCCTCTGATGCTTTACACCGATTTCAAAACTTCTAGTTTGCAAGTTCCAGCTGCTTCCTCTTTACCATGGACGTGCAATCCCTTTACACATCCATTCCCCACCAGGAGGGTCTTAGGGCTCTCCGCTTCTTCCTGGAGCAAAGACTTGAACTGACCCCACCCACCACCAACGTCCTTCGCTTGGCCGAGCTCGTCCTCACCTTCAATAACTTCTCTTTTAACTCCTCTCATTTTCTTCAGGTCAGAGGGGTGGCCAGGGTACATGCATGGGCCCCAGCTATGCCTGTCCCTTTGTGGGGTGTGTGGAACATTCCTTGTTCCAGTCCAATTCCAGCTCCCACCCACAACTCTTTCTCTGATATATCAATGATATAATCGGTGCTGTTTCCTTCTCTTGGCTGGAATTGGAAAAGTTTATTGATTTCACTTCCAGTTTCCACCCTGCCTTTGTTTTCACCTGGCCTAGCTTTGACTCCTCCCTTCCCTTTCTCGATGTCTCTGTTTCCATTTCTGGGAATAGACTGGCCACTAATATCCACAATAAACCCAATGACTCCCACAACTACCTGGACTATACATCCTCAGGCCCTGCTTCCAGTAAAGACTCCATCCCATTCTCTTAGTTCCTCCGTCTCCATCACATATGTTCAGATGTGGCCAACTTCGACAAGGGAGCCTCCAAAATGTCCACCTTCTTCCTCGACCAAGGATTCTCCAGTACCAATGTCAACAGGGCCCTCAGCCGGATCCAACCCACTTCCGTCCTCATCCCCTCTCTTCCCTCCCACAACAGCGGTAGGGTTCCCCTTGTCCTTACCTACCATCCTACCAGCAACCACATTCGGAAGATCATCAGATGCCATTTCCGCTGCCTCCAGCAAGGTGCTACCATCAGGCACATATGCCCCTCCCCTCCCTTGGCCGCCTTCCACAAGGACCGTTTCCTTGGGGACACACTGGTCCACTCTTCCTTTGCCCCCAACAACCACCCACAGCCCCACAACACCTTCCTCTGATACCAGCGAAGGTGCAACACCTGCCTATTTACCTCCTCCCTCCTCACTATCCAAGGGCCCAAACACTTCACCTGCACTTCCCAGAATCTAGTCTACTGCATTTGCTGCTCACAATATGGTGTCCTCTACAGTGGGGAAATGAAGCGTAGACTGGGTGACCGCTTCACAGAACATTCACGTTCTACTTACCAAAAAAGACTCTGAGCTACCTGTTGTCTGCTACTTTAACACACCACCCTGTTCCCTAGGCAACATCTGGTTTACTGCAGTGTTCCAGCGAAGCTCAACACAAGCTGGAAGAACAACACCTCATTTTCCACTTGGGGACCCTGCAGCCATCAGGACTCAATGTCAAGTTCAATAATTTTAGGGCCTAAACTCTCCCATGTCCTAGCCCCCTACCCCACAAACCAGTCCTTGTTATCACATCGCCTGCCATTACACATGAGCTGTTGTTAGCCACTATCAGTCTCCATTAACTCTAGGCCCGAAACGTCAGCCTTTCTGCTCCTATGATGCTGCTTAGCCTGCTGTGTTCATCCAGCTCTGCACCTTGTTGTCTTGGATTCTCCAGCATCTGCAGTTCCTACTATCTCTCCCATTAACAGCTATTCACCCTCCGAGCCAGATCATTATCAACTCCTTTGTCTATCCAACTGCTCTTCTCTCTCTTCAGGCTCTATCCTTTATCCTATTGTTTACTCCCTACGCCATCCCCCTCCCTATTTTCTGCAATATGAACCGACGTTTTCCCAGCTACCATCAATTCTGAGGAGGATTCATCAGACCTGAAACGTTAACTCTGATTTTGTTTTCACAGATGCTGCCAGACCTGCTGAGCTTTTCCAACAACGTTTGCTTTTGTTTCTGATTTACAGCATCCACAGTTCTTTCGGTTTTCACTCTTTACGTTCTGGTATGCTGCTGGTATTTTCCATTGTGAAAGCTGATACAAAGTACCTATTCAGTTCCTTTGCCATTTTATTGCTCCCCGTGACTACTTCTCCAGCCTCAGTTTCCAGCGGTCCAATGTCCACTCATGCCTCTCTCTTACCCATTAGATATCTAAAACTACTCTTAAAGTACTCTTACAATATTTTTTATATTAATGGCTATCCTACTCTCATATTTCATCTTCTCACCACATTGCTTTTTTAGTTCTTTTTTTTAAGGCTTCCCAAGAATATTAATCACATTGTATGCTTTTTCTTTTGCTTTTATGCTGCCCTTGATTTACCTTGTTAACCAGGTTTGCCTCGTCCTCCCTTTAGTATATTTCTTCTCCTTTGGGATGAATTTCCACTGTGCCTTGTGAATGACCCTCAGAAACTTCTCCTATTGCTGCTCCGCTACCTTCTGTACTAAGTTCCCCTTCCAATCGACCCTGGCCAGCTCGTCATGTCTTTGTAGTTTTTTTTTAAAATTCAAGTGCAGGATAGGCAGCATTTATTGCCCATCTCTAAGATTCAACGACATTATCTGGAGTCACATTTAGGCTAGACCAGGCAGGAATGGCAGTTTCCTTCCCTAAAGGACTTTATGAACCAGATGGATTTTCCTGACAATTGATTCATGGTCATCATTAGGCTCTTCAGTTTCCACCATCTGCCATGGCAAGATTTGAACCCGGATGTCTGGACTGTTCCCTGGGTCTTTGGATTATCAGTCCAGTGATAATACCACTAGGCCGTTACCTCCCCTTGTTACCTTTATTCAATTGTAATACTGTTACATCTGATTCAATTTTCTCTCTTTCTCAAAACATGGTGAATTCTATTATATTACAGTCACTATCCTTGATGGGTTTCTTTGCCTCCATCTCCATAATTAAGTCCGTCTCATTGCACATCATTAAGTGCAGAATTGCCGAATTTATTTTCTTCCCATATACTGACCACTGCTGGGAGACCTGTAAACAACTCCCATCAGGGCCTTTTCCTTTGCTGTTCCTCAACTCTATACAGATATATTGTATACACCATATCACTTCTCGCTGTTGATTTCATTTCATTTCTTACTAACAAAACAACTCTGCCTCTCTTCCTATCTGCCTGCCCTTTTGATAGTATTACATCCTTGGATCGTTGGTACCTATGTGGACTACAATAATTGGATTTTCCCCCATCCACTCCGAGTTCCTGGGTAGTCCAGATGACTTATCCTGAACCCGCACACCAGGCAGGCAACATCGCCTTTAGGGCTCTTGATCTTGACCACAGAGAACAGTGTCTATTTGCCTGATTATATTATCCCCTGTTAGAATTACATTTCTGTTTTCTCCTCCCTCTTGAGTAGCTTCCTGTACCATGGTTCTATGGTCAATTTGCTCATCCTCCCTACAGCCCCACCCTTAACTACACAGGAAGCAAGAATCTCAAACCTGTTAGACATGCTGAAGGGCTGAGACTCCTTCAACACTACCTCCTAGATCTCTCTACCTGCTTCACTTGTAGAAAACTGACTGAATTCAAGGCAGTTAATCTAAGAGGCACAACTGAGTCCTGAAGCATCAGGTAACTCTCCCGCTCCCTGATGTTTTAGATTGTCTGAAGCTCAGACCCGAGCTAATCAGCTCTTGAGACAGAGTTCCTCAAGCAGCCAACACTTGCTTTAGTGTTTCACTATGAATCACAATGAGGTCTACCAGTTCCCACATCATGTAGTTGCAACACATTGCCTGGTCCAGCATCTCTACTTTCATTACTTGGTTCTTAATTTGATTTAAAAAAAAATTGTACTGGTCTCTTTGTTCATAGCCTGTAAGCATTTCCCCTATTTACCTTCAATCTGAAAGTAATATCTTACAGTCAAATTAGTAGCTATTATCAACCAACAATCTTACAGTTTACACGTGATGTTACTCTTTTATGCTGGGCCCCTGATCCTTGGCTTCAATTTATCTTGTTAAAAACATTATAAATTATGAGCTTTAAAAACAACAAGCAAAAAGCACCTCTTCCCCTCTGCACTACATTCTCATGCTGCCTCCAACTTCCCTGAACTACATACTGTCTTGGGCTGTGTCTTACTTTGGATGTGATCTTTCCTTCTTGATCATGCAAAGCTTACTGATTCAGAGACCTATCATAGACAAGAATAACACAGTAAAAGTAACGCATTTAGATGTTTCAAAATGCCTATAATTAAAAAGGTGCCATATTGAAGATGAATGAAAGATGTTAGTATCTGCAGATTCAGAGATAGGAGGCGGAATGAACAAGACAAAGTAGAGACCCTGGCTAAAGAGTAGCTATTCAGAGTGGCAGAAGGTGTGAAGGGGGATGCTACTCAAGCAACAAATCACAACTATCAAGAATTTAGACTTTGGAATCAAAAACACAATTTCTAAATTTATGGATAACACCAGGTTTTGTGGATAGTCAAGATGCAACAAGTAATAAGACAAAACTAATAAATAAATACAATTGGCAACTGGCTTTTAACATAATTAATGATCACTTTTGTTTTGGAGAGACAAATGAGGTCCAATCTTATTTGGAAAGTTAGAATTTAAATGAGTTTTGGGAACAAGGAAGGCAGTCACAGACCATACAAAATCATAATGTCCTTTTTATGCTTGATCACTCCTAAAGATGTAGCTCAAGCAACAATTTATTTCTGAAGGAATAGGATTGAAAAGTATAGAATTTATGCTAAACTCATATCAAATTTCAGTTTGTTCACAGTTGCAGTATTGTGGAAAATTCTGATTGCCATATCATAAAATAGGGCACTGGAGTAAAACTGCAGAAAGATGTACAGATTATGTGCATCAGTCTCAAAAATAGAGGGCTAAAGGGTGACTCAATAAATGGATTTTCTTAATTAACATTTTGGATAAGAGAAAAATAAAGTAAAATTAGGAAGCCATCAGTCACCAAGAAATCAAACAATGAATTCAGAACAAATCTCTTCAGAGACACACAGAGACACAGAGAGAGTGAAACAGCAAGCACAAGAGAGAGTGAATCAGACTGACATGGCAAGAGAAAAAAAAAGAGAGACAGAGAGAGAGACACACAGAGAGAGAGAGAGATGCACAGGGAGACTCTTTATCCCATGGAATAATGAAGCAAATTGGAGATGCATTTAAGGAAAATCTAGTTAGCAATCTCAAAAAAAGGGAGTAGAGAGTCATGCTGATGTCCTTACTTAAATTGGTCAAGGAAGAGGCTGAGTTGGACATAAACAGTAACAAAGACTGGATGGGCCAAATAGCTCACTCTTATGCTGCATATTTTATGAAAGGTAAATGAAAATGAGCAAAGCAAAAAAGTATATTTTTCTGCTCTCCCACTTTCGAATCCCTCATCGTATCCCTTCTGCTACTCTAGTCTTGACTATTCCAATATGGTCAGCTACTTCACAATCGAATTACAATGACTTCCACTCCCTTGTGCATCATCATGTTTAGTGACACCTCCAATAACAATTGTAACTTCAACTGCTAATGTCTCAATTACTTTATTCTAAGTTTTATGCTGATTCTGCTACTCGCGCAGTTAGTTACTCTGGGCTGTTATTGTGTACACAATTTCTTAAATGCTGCTGATTTCTCATCGTAGAGAAAGGTGCTCTCATTCTCTTCAGTATTGTAATACTTCATTTTCATCCATATTGAATACAGCACTCTCGTGCAGCATGTAAGACTTTGCTCTTAATGTGTTTTTTCCACAATTGACAATTTCTTCCTCTCTGAGTTCTATACATCGGTTACATCTTTGGTCATTTGTACATTCCGTTAGATTACGTCGTCCCTAAAGTTTCACTCCTACTAGATTAATGTGAACAGTTTTCAAAAGTTGCTGGATTTGTCTGGATTATCAATACCATTCTCTCCCTCAACCCTCAAAGAATAGAATCTCTCAGGTTGGAACTTTTGCTGGGCACAGAAAATTAGTTTATTTAATTTTGGCATGAGAGTTGACATGCTTTACTAGTTTTCTATATCATAGTCTATACAATAGACCACACAGTTGGATTCTTGTTTACAACACAAACTACTTACACTGCCACAATATCTCAGATTTGCATAGAATTTGACTACTGTGCTTACTGCTGCTAATCTTCTGTATTGACGGAAGACACTACAATTGGCTGCATTGACACAGAGTGACTGAAGGGGAGCAGATACCTTTATACTAGAATGTCACATGCTGTACTTTCATGTAACTGTATTAAGAAGGAGTAGGGCCTGGTCTGGTCCCATACCACAATATAAGAGTGATGGTGGTCTAACATTGCTAGAACTATCAGATTCTTCAGATTTTCTGACCATATAATGAGTTCAGTTGATCTATTCTTAATGGTGGTTGCTTCTGATTTTGTCTCTTAACCAGACTTGCCAGTTTCAAAGTTGACAGTACTTTTGCCCTGTGCCTAAAATTGTACAGTTGTGCTGCTTTTTGCTGTGGTGTGCCTTCATTTCCTGAAAGTGCTGATGGCTATATTTGAATTGACTTTGGACTTTGAAAATATTAAATTGTTAATCATCATCATATTTGAAATTCAGCTGATGAATATCATTACTTAAATGGAGTGTCAAAGCAGAGTAATGCTCATTCTGCAACCTGCATTCTGGGACCTTAGTGAGTTTATAGTCATGACCATCTTCTTTGCTTCTCCATTTGATGGAGGACGAAGAAGTGGTGAACTTCTCATTTGCCAGATACCTACCTGTGAAGTGAATGACCTGAATTCCCTACTCACAAATTCAGGGACATTGTGCCTTGGGAGATTCCTTCCTCTGGGAAACAATGTGTTACATAAGATCATCTCAGTACTATGCCAGAGTCTGTTGTAGTTTGAAATCTTGAAACTTTAGTGTATTTTGATTAGTAGTCTTACTCTCAAGGTTGTTTAAAAACTTGTAATTAGCCTTCCTGGAAAGTTTGAGAACATTTTCCTTCTGTTAGCACTTGACTGTTGACCGCACACATATGATATGGTGAGATAAATATGTTCATTTCTTTTTGAAATGCCTGGCTACCGTACTGACTATTCAGCTTGTGTTCTGCATTGTGAGATTCCAAAAAATGTCTCCAGTGAAGTCTTTCTAGAATCTCTTACATTGACTTCTATATAACTATTCTATTGTCGAATACCAAAACGTCTTACAAAACTATCATGTGTTGCTTTTGTTTGTGATATCTTTTCAAAAATTGATCTGCCTGCTGTATTTTGATTTGTCTTCTAGAATATGTTACATAATATTTGTTAGAAGTCATATGCAGGCTTCTATTTTGCCCAAAACAGGAATTACTCCTAGTCCATTCATGGTGCCTATTGTCAATAAATCTGGGTTATAGTAAATTAATACTTCTGAGGACAGAAACTTCTCAATACATTTTCTGAAAGGCTACTCCCTGTTCTTGTCTTCGGTACCATTGTTGCCTCTTTTTTTTAAAAGCTCTCTTATGCATCATATCAGGCTAGTGAAATTAGGGATGATCTTTCTCACTAGATTTATTATACTTAGGAAGCATTGTGCATTGTTTATGCAGTTTGATGTTGGAAATTTACTTATGGCCTGCAGCAATTTTGGATCAAGAAGTGATATTTGTTCTTGGATTGTTTCCCAACAAAAGTCTTCCTTCAAAAAACTATTGATATTTCTCATTTAGTGCACAACTTGCGTTCTTTAGTACTCTCAACACTTCTCTGAACCTCTGGTGATGTTTGTTATTTGTCTCTTTGACTATGCACCAGAATATTGTCCACACAGCGAATGGTTCCTCATTTTTCTTCAAAGATGCTTGACATCACTTTCTGAAAAATTTCCTGCATAGAGAAAATGCTGATTGACAACTGACAATTAAAACTACTGACAACTTAAAAACCCATCAAAATGCTGAGATGAATGTAGTCAGCAATCTTGTAGTCTAGGACTATCTGCCAAAATCTGCTGTTTACATCGAAATTTTATAAAGATCTTGTTAATTTGGCCAAACTGTTGTGGCTTCATGTTTCAATAATGATCAAGATCAGTGAGTGGCAAAAATAGCCTCTTTGTTGAGCATCCACAGTAGCACTGTCAAGGCAGTGATGGAATCCAAAGTACAGTTTTATAGTAGCATCTTCATACACAGTTATTACATACATTAAAATTTTAGTATTATGTCTGTTGTACACAAGAGTTTGCATGGCATCTGTCCTGGGGGAGCAGGAGATGATTTAAGCACTTGTTAAATGCTGGCTGTTACTCCTTATGGGATTATAATGTCTGTCCGGTCTGAGCTTGCATAATCAAGAGGTGTTCGTCCTTTTGTCTTTAAAGTTAGTAATGTTAGCAAAAACATTAGACCTGTATGATCTAAATAAGTGAGAAATTATATGTGTACTAAATAAAAACATAGAGATATTAAACTGATCTCCTGCAGTTGGGTCGTAAGATTTCATTTACTATTACCCCTTTTGACAGTTCTTACTCATTCATTCATAAGGTTTTACGGAAGCGCTGTTTTGATAGTAAGTTTTTTAAGGGGCGGTAGCAGCCCTATTTAATACGTATCTGAAAAGAATACTCTTAGAGGAAACTATTTGATGTCTGCAACCTATTCAGGTCCCGAGAGATGGTTGCTAAGGGCTAATTAATGTTATAATCTTTCCATTATTTCAAATGGGTTATGGAGACATGATGGCAGAGATGGCATTTTTCTGATTATGGTATTAAAACTCATTCCAGGGTAGCCTTTGATGCAGAAACAGGTCTAATCACTGCTTTCAGCATCGAGCCGATAAGGTGTAAAGAAACTGTAATGGGTTAGATGGGACATTTAATTTAGTTTATAAAATGTACTACAAAAACAACTGTTTTATGAATGAGTGAATGGAAGCATGGTATACTAAACATAGTGTGCTTGTGAGTGAGTTATTCAAGAGAATCATAATACAATATTTCACACGGTCATCAGGTAATGTTTATGGAGGGATTTCTTTTCTCACTCCTTTCTGTAGTTGGGTAAGATCCACACTGAGTTCTTAGTTCTTCATTGGGTTTAGAAACTGTTTACCAGGTCTAAATGCCATGGAATCACTTGTCATTGGCGAGATGATCCTGCTTTTTATCATGCTAGGAGATTTCACATTATTCACTGGAGATGGGGAATTCTTGGAGTCCAAGCAAATTGTTTTAGCGCCTTCTTGGAGAGTAATATGACATTATTGTTTTAATTTGCTTAAGTCTCTGGTAAACTTTGGGAATTCTTCTATTTTCATACCGTATTATACCATTCTCTAAAGACACCTAGCTAAATATTTGCATTTCTACTAATAGTGAAGGACTCTGATTTCTAACCCATGTAGAATCTCACTGACTTCTCATCCTTGATGGCTGAGTCAAGTGGTAATTTGTCCTGTACATGAATGTCAGTGCCCTCTGGACCTTGCAGTTTAACATTCACAGACAGACATTCAACAGGCCAAGTAGTCAGCCAATACTGAAACACCTACTTCGTGTAGAGTTCAAATTCTTTTTCAAACCCTTGCACCTTCAAATTAATTGTTCAAAATATCTATTGATTTTCTTTGGCCTCACTTAAGAATGTTGTTTTTTTTTTGCTCATCCTTATTGTCTGAATTAAGAAGTTTTCTTTTCCATTAATCAAGACATTTTCCCTAGATAGAGCTTTGCATTTTGGGAATGATGAAAGTGTTGCTACTGTACTGTATATCTTGAAGTATCCTAGTCTCTTGCATTGATAGCACGCAGCTCCTTCTGCTTAGTACTTCTTGCATATGCATTTGACCAAAACCTTGAACAACCTGCTATGGTCGATAATGTTGATTCCTATTTGGACAAGTGGGCTGTGATCATTCTGACATCAGATTCTGTTTGGAGGTTGTCCTTGCAGTCATTACGTTTCAGTCTAGTTAAATAATTCACTCAACATATCTGTGGGCTTGCGGTATTTACAGACATATTCTTAGAGGCTGTTGGCTCTTTATAACCGAGAGAAAGGTTCTTTCACACTCTTCAGTATTGTATTTACAGAGTATTACATTGATATATTACAGGTTACTGAATACTGCTTCCTGGTGTAGTGTCTGAGACATCTGTTTACACATTGCTTCCAGTTTCATCTTTTCTGTACTCTGCTGATGTCAGAGTAACGTTAGATACATTACCACTTGCATGTTCTAATAAACTACACCAACTTCCAAACTTGTTTGACCCCTTTTCCTGAACAAGCTGCTTTTAAATAAATTATGCCCTAAACTCAGCTTTTGGTTTGCCACCCCAATATCTACCCAGTAGCTTGGGAGTAAAGTTAAAATTTATGGTACTCCTGTGAAGTGTACTGGGATGCTTTACTTGGTTAAAACATGCCAAATAAATACAACTTGTTGTTTCTGCACCAAAGGAGATCAATAGCATTTGATATATGGAATATTGACAGTTGTTGCTGATGTTTAAAGTGACACATGATTTATTCGGCTCTTTATATATATAGCTAAATTGAACTGCTGCATTGTTACAGTCACAGCTCCTCAGTTGAAAACCTGTGAACAGTTGCTGATACTTGTTGGTAATGAAGATTTCAGCAAAGGTTACCCCAGTTGTAAAATAGTTCCAATCCCCTGAGCAATACTGTTATTTAACTGGGTTGCAGTGTGGGTAAAGACGTTGGAAAAATAATGAATAATCTCTCAGCTCAGACCTTGGCTAGTATCGTGACATCTCAGTTGTACGCCAGTGCAGGTGATGGCAGCACACCAGTTTATTAAATTATTAAATAATCTTGTATTTTACTTTAAAAATGAACCCAAATTGTTCTAAGGTGTAAACATTAATCAGTTGGTTACACAAAATATTTCCAATCTCTTTGTGTAGCATTTTTCAAGTGTCTTAGTGCACAAAGGTTGACAATAGGCTAAATCTTAGCATTTCTTTGGCTAACAGCCAGTTGAAAGCGTTTTCTTGCCATAAGACTTTATAAGATGTCCCCCCCCCGCCGTATCTTACAAAACTCACATCCTCATTAACTGCCTACCCATCTGTCTGACATAACTCTTGGCCATTTCAATCCAATCTTACCAGATCTTACTCAGCAGATAGCTGCCTAAAGACCAGCATCCCTTGCATTCATGGCATGTTTAAAAGGCAGCTGTGCACCTGGACAAGCACTGGCAATCCATCATTGGTCCTCACCAGCTAAGTCATGGTACAGCAGCCACCCTGCTCGTGCCACATAGCCAGCATGATGGCTGATACACCCTCACACATGCAAACCCAATTCCTCACCTTAGTCACTGTTTAACTACCAGGCCACACATATACGATCCTTAATGCCATAGAGACGGTATTTAGATGGGATGTAGCTGCTGCTCTGTCCCTAGTGTCCATGGGACACTCACAGCCTCTCATTGTCCAATAGGGAACCATCACGTACAGGTAAGCAATAAGACAATTCCAAACATGGACTTTTATTAACAGGCAACTTAAGTGAACACAAACAAAATGAGTAGAGACTGCTGTTCTGTCCATTTTCTTGATAAAAGAAAATCAAAACAGACATCCAGCATCCAATTCTAAAACTGTGGATTATTTAATTGCAGTGGTAAAAGACTTAAAACCATATGTAAATTACCTTGGATAACAAGGTGTAGAGCTGGATGAACACAGCAGGCCAAGCAGCATCATAGGAACAGGAAGGCTGACGTTTCGGGCTAAATTATCTTGTCTGAACTGAGGGAACACAAACATGAAATGAAAGAAGATTCAAAAGTGTTCTAAAGTTTCAGGCTTCCTGCAAGAAGTAACATTTAGACAAAACCATACATGACTAGAAGTACTTCTCTAGGCACCATAATAAACAGTATACATTGTTGATAGTCTACACTCAACTTTCACTCTCCCAATCACAATCTTCCCAATTGACAATTGGCCCTATCCTTTCACTGCCCATCTCTCAGGCCTACTACCAACTGATCAACATGAGAATTCATAGATTCATCAACAGAAAGCTGCCAGAAAATGCTCGAAAGATATCTACGTATCAATTTGCGGGACACGAGTGCTGATTTTGGGAGGGCCTTCTTGGTGTGGAACACAAATCTCTTTCTTAGCCACTCCAATGAGTTTAGCTGGGACAAAATTGGATAGTTCAAAATTAATGAAGAAAGAGATGAAACTAAGTGTTGGTTTACCAGCTCAAATTATCGTTTTATGACTTTAAATCTACTGAATTTGTTGGCCAAAGAAAACAATTAAATTCAATAACTATCTTGGAACTTGTTTGGAATCATTTCAGTTAAGACATTTTATGCAAGTGTTTGCAGAGATGAATTACACATATGCCATAGACCTGTGAACATAAAACAATGGATTGTTGTAATTTTCCAAAAAGCTGCATTGAATGTAAACACAACTTTGACCCAAGATGGAGTCTAGGGGCGAGTTGATTTATTCCTATCCAGAGATATAGAATCAATTTCCTGGATAGTCACTGAAACTTAAATGTCTGTGTGGACAAGCTTCCCTTGAAGAGTTATTTAGGATTCAAGATTTCTTGAACTTATAAACACCCAATGTCTGGATATTTACAGAAACTGAAATACAACAATCATCCAGATCAGTGTGTGCAAACTCAAAACTGAATCAAAGAGAGGGTTGGAGAAACAGTTTTATCACAATCAGATGTGATTGCCTACCAATCATTCTCCATTATGTGGCAACGGCTTTTAACATTAGAATGTCCGCAGATAATGGAAACATTGACTGTGCTTACATAATCGAAACTGGCTGGAGATGGAACTCTGATTCTTCAAGGGCATGCCAGAGCAAGTCAGTCTGGGACCATTCAGGATAGGGGTATATCACATCCCCAAGAAGAAGAAAGGAATACTGCCTAAATAGACAGAAAATGATCAGATAGACTAATTTTCTTTTGCCTGCAATTTTCTTCTTTACAGAATGTCACTGATTTGTGTTATAAACCTAAAAACTTGAAACGTCTAGTTGTCCAAAAATCAAGAGAGAATTGCTTCAGCTTTGCAACATTTTCATCGTAAAAAAGACCAATTAAGGACACATGACTAGTTTGTGGTTAACCTGTTAACCATCTAAGTGCTGATATCTTCTCTAAATCTTATCTTAGTTGGTGTACGTATGTTTTCACTTATATTTATAGTCTTATACAGGTTAATGTTTAGTCTTTAATTTGATGTAAATTTAGCAGAGAACCATGTGCCTAGACTTAAAACAAACAGGTAAAGTATTTCTTCTACAGGCATATCATGATGTGAACAGCTGGGGGCAGTGGGTGGTGGTGGGGGATTGCGGGGAGGTTAAAGGGGAAAACATTATCCCATTACACATCCCCAGCAGTAATAGTTGATAAAGTCTCATGGAAGTTTGCTAAATGGTTAATTATTTGTGAAATGGACATTTATAAATGGAAAAGGAAAGGGGTAGAAGGGAAAGAAAATTACAGATTGCAGTTTTGGTTCCCATATTTAACAAAAGGTATCATTTCATTGGAGACAGTTCAAAGAAGAATTACAGGATGATCTCATATATGGGGTGGGGGCAAGGCAAAATCATCTTTTGAACAAAGGCTAAACAGGTTGAGATTCTATTCTTAAAGGTCTTGACAGGGTAAATGCTGAGAGGGTGGTTCCCCTCTTGGGAGAGTCTAGGACCAGAGGTCATTGTTTTAGAATAAAAGGGGCACTTATTCATGACTTAGATGAGGAATTTCTTCTGAGAGTTGAAGTCTTTGGAACTTCTTGTCACAGAGAGCTCTGGGAGTAGTGTCCTGTTAACATTTAAAGGGGAGATGGATAGGTTCTTGATCAGTGGGGGAAATCAAGGGTTATGAGGAAAATACAAGAAAGTGAATGTGAGGAATGTTGGATCAGTCACCATTCTACTGAATGGCAAAGAAGGGTCAATGGGCCCAATAGACTATTTCTGTTCCTAGTTTTTAAAATGCTTTTATTTTTCCTATGAAAAAGAAATGTTGTGCATGTATATATACATTTGAGTCATAGGTGGTCTCTTTGGCCCAATAGTCTATGTTGATTAAAACACCAAATTACCTTAATCCCACTTACCTACACTTGGTTCATAGTTTACAATGGTTTGATATTTTAAAAGCTCATCAATAAACATGCACATAGAAAAAAGTCATTTATAGTAAGAACTGCTTCAGTTCTGTTCTTTTGCGCTATGCAGAAATATAGTGCAAGAAGGTTGTTGGAACCCGTGACAAAATATGGAACTGCATTACCAGTGCAGTAAAAACATAGCATAAACGTTTGGAGCTACAAAATTATAAATGAAATTCAAGGGGCCGAGTCTTGAAATCTGACTCTGAATCTAGATAGACAAAGGTAAATAAGGGTGCCTGAAATTCACATGAAGCTGACTGGCCACATCTGGTTTCAATGTTTTCTTGGACCAGACATTCTGGGATTGATGGAGACTGCCAATCTAACCCTTTATAAATGAAGAAAGGGAACACTGCATTTCGGAGAGGGGACTCACTCAGGGTTCCATCAAAAATACGGAGCCGTAATCCCATTCTGAGACTTGTTTCATAGTGCAGAACTAATCCTGTCGCAGAACTGTGAGAGAAAGGCAAACCTTCTTTTAAGTCATGCTCCTTTTTGCCAGTAGTCAACTGCCGTACTCTGAAATGTGAGAAAAAGATATCTAATAGCCACATTGGCAGCTGCTGACAAAGGATAAGTGCAGAAAGTAATTGTGATGTTAGGGTATCAGGTGGGTGTTTGAGATTGGTTGGTGAAATTGAATCCAGCGGGGAGTTGGGAAGGCATACATTAGGTCAAAGGCCTCAAGTCTGGTTGAGTTCAAAAGCAACAAGATGCCGAGGGCAATGTGGAATAGTATAAGGCGTCCGGTATAAATAAATAAAATCAGTTTAATAGTTATTCAGGAGTTAGAATGTATTTAATAGTCTAACTTTTCCAGAATAATTTTTCTATTTAAATTTCATAATCCGAGCACGGGAATGGCCCAGAGAAATATTCAATTTCCCAGGCAATTTCTGCAGAGAGTTTGCGACTGATGAGGATTCTGGGGTCCCCATGTGTACATCCTATCTACATTGGAATAATGACTGCCTTATCAGTGAAAACTCTGCCCGCTTGTCTTGTTCAGCGTGGCAGTTTCAAGGACAAATGAACTCTATGCACATCCAGTCCCTCTAAGTCGGAGTCCACAATGACTAAAAACATTGAGCCCATGAAAGGACTTGCGTAATCAACGTATAATCGAGTCCAAGTCCAGAGCTTACCCAGCCATTCCCATAAATGTGGAGGAGCTGCTGGTAGTAATTTCTGTTCTTGTTGGCACTCTGGGCACTGCCCCACCAATACAGCTATGTCTGCATCCAGGCCTGGCCACGAGAAATAAATTCTCATTGACATTTTCATTTTGGAAACCCCTAGATGACCCTGGTGGAGTTCAGCCAGTAACTTTGCTCGGGACAGTCTTCACTTGACTTCCCTGAATGCTATGGCTTGGCGACATGAACATTTCAAGGCTGATTCTTTTTTAAAAGCTGATGCATAGGTGCCAAAATGGAGGTCAAGTCATGTATGAACTTTCCATAATATTTACCAGCCCAAAGAGAGACCTAAGCTTCAGCACAAGATGTGGGAGCTGGGAAACCTTTCATCACCCTCATGTTACCTTCCAACGGGTATAACCTGGTCTTGTCAGCTCTGAAGACCAAGTAGGTAATTTGGCGTGCCTGGAACACACATTACACCCTTCTAAGATGTATGCCGTCCTGGGAGAAATATCTAAGGACTATTTCCAGGTTCTCTAACTGCTCTTTATTGGCCTTCCCTGTTATTAGCACATCATGTAGATAAATAGCAACCTGGGGCAGACCTTGTAAAATGTTTTCCATTGTTCTCTGAAAAATTTCACAGTTGATGATGGCTCAAATGGCAGTCTAGTACTTTGGTGCAAACCCTTATGGGTATTAATTATAACATACTTCTGTGAATCCTCATCTACCGCAATTGCAAGTACATATGGTTCATTAAGGTTTAGAGAAGATTAGTAGTTCGGGTTGTGGATGTTGTGGTTGGTTGGCTCACCGAGCTGGTTCGTTGTTGTTCCGCAGACGTTTCATTGCCCTACTGGGTAACATCATCAGTGCAGCCTCCGATGAAACCGATGTTGTACCTTTAATCTGTAAAGGGTCCCTGGTATAAGTTCTCAGTCTAGCCGAGGTTTTGGGCAGTGTTAAGTGTTGCAGTCCATAGCCTATCTTGGTAAAGACTGGTTCTGCGATCACTTAAACAGCCACACAATGTTGATCTCCATTAGAAACGGTTGACCATTTAACCTGAAATTAATTTAACTGGTTCTGATTTGGATGCTGCTAAGCAATTTAACCGTTTCAAATCAGATGTAGGTCTTTCCAGGGTTTTCACTCTCCTGGATACTGGCCTATGAGTTCTCTTACTCAATTCAGGCCTTTTGCTGTCTCCAGTGTGCCGACTGGCAGCAACTGCAATGACCTGCTAGCATGGATCCTGAAGAAAATCTTAACCATTTAGCTCAGGCCCTAGCTTTGTTTTGGGGTTTTGCTGTGGGCATACCTAGAGTCCATCTGTTCAGCATACGTCCAGTGTGAGTCAACGCAATTATCTTCACTCAAATAGTATTCCCCAAGCTCAGTTGGCCTGGTGAGTAAGTATACTTCAATCAGAATACCATGCAACTCATATGCTCCACTTGCCGCATTCTCCAATGATAAAGTCAGTTATAGTGCCTGATTGAAGTCCAGTTGGACTTCAGCTATTAGTCACTTTTCTTTATGTCATTAATCTCACTTACCAAATGGTCTCGCAGCATCTCATTAAGGGTTAAACCAAAGTCACATGCCCCTGCCAGTCGTCTTAACCTCATCAAAAATCCCAAAACAGATTCCCCTGTTTCTTGAATTGCCAAGTAAAAACAATAGCAATCCAGAATTAGATGTGGTTTGGGGCATAATATTCCTTAACTAAATCCATCACCTCTTGAAAGGTTTTAGGGTTAGGAAGGTTAGGCTCCTAATAACTAAAAAAAAGTACAGTGTCACAAGCTGTCAGGAGAATTACTCATTGCTTTTCATCTGCCCTAATGTCGTTTTCCCAGAAAAAAAAACACTCTTTCCATAAAAATGGACCCAGCAGGATCAAACAAGTCAAGCTTCCCAAATAGTGGCATGATGTCAGGAAGGCTTACCCCAACTCAAAGACGACTGTTGCGAGCAAATGTCTTCAGGAGTGTGCTTTGCCCTCATTGCCACTGAAATAACTCCACTGAGGCCAGTATCCCATCATCAAGTCACCATTTATTGATACATGGAAGGTCCTCAACACTGGTCCAGCTCCCTTAGAGCCAGCTCTCAGAGTGGCAGAATGTCTGAGACTGCTGCTTTTATCTGTCAGCCAGAGCTCCCTGATTTGGACAAGTTTAATAGCTCCAATCAGGGAACGCAAATTCTACAAGGTCCACCTGGCTGACCTCATTACAATTGCTACAATGCCATACTACATGGACCATACACAGGGTCTAAGCACAGAGAATATGGCAAAACAGGCAAAGAAAAATACATTTTCAATATAAATTCAACTTCAACAAGCAACACTTCCTGGAGTCGAATTACAGGTATGTTTTATGAAGAAACTGTTAATTTGATTTAAATTGCATACGTGTCGTTTACTTTGTGGATTCGTTATTGAAGTGTTCATTCAGGTGTTTATTTTGTTTTCTCATCGTGTCTCCTTGAATTCCTTCAAGTTTTTCACATGATGCACATGCATCTCTACATCTTTCAGGATGCATCCAATATATTTCTGTTTTCAGTTGTTGACTTGTTTGATGTCACTAAGTTAAAAATTACATTTGGGGAACAACTAAAAAGTGTAAGCACTTTCTCCTCTCAAGCTCAATACATTGGATGGAGCTGGACACCCAAGCTACTGCTTTGGCGATATGAGTTTGAATCCTACACATTCAACTTTTAAAAAATCAATCTGGATTTAAAAAGATGAGATTAGAGTAGTTACTGGTTGTTTATGATCAGCATAGCTACGAAGTTTGGAAGGGCTACTTTTTACGCTGTAAGATCACTATGACTCTAAAAGCTGGTTAAATGACAACATGTCAACAAATTGTCCTAAGCTTCCTTTTGGTTCATAAATCTCCTTTTATGTAAGGTCAGTGCTGTCTTTACCTGATCTGGCCTACATGGGATTCCAGATCAACAGCAACTTTGTTAACTTTTAACTATCTTCTAAAATGGCACTAGCAAGTCATTCAATTCATGGGACAATTATGCATGGGCACTAAATGCTGGCCCAGCCAGCAGTACCCACATATCACAAACAAACTCATCAAACCCTGCTGCCCAAAAACCCATTACAACTGTTTCCAACTATTAATTGTAATGCAAAATTCTGTCTGTTCGTTCCAACTGCTCCTACCTCAGACCTTTGAGTATAGGAGTTGACACACTATGTTGAGGGTGTACAGGGCATTGGTGAGGCCTCTCCTGGAGTACAATGTTCAGTTCTGGTCTCCCTGTTATAGGAGGGAGAGGTTTCAGATGAGTTTTACCAGAATGTTGCCAGGAGTGGAGGGTTCAAGTTCTTAGGAAAGGCTGGATAGGCTGGGATATTTTTCACTGGAGAATAGGAGATTGACAGGTGACCTTATAGAATTATTTAAAATCATGAGTGTAGATAAGTTGAATGGGATGTATCTTTTCCCCAGGGTGGCGGATTTCAAGACTAAGGAGCATATTTTTAAGGTGAGAGAAGAAAGATTTGAAAAAAAAAGACAGAAGAGGCTTTTTTTAAAAACACAACATGGTTTGTTTGTGTAATGAACTTCCATGAGGAAATGGTGGATTTGAGTTCAGTTATAACATTTAAAAGACATTTATATAAGTACAAGAATAAGAAATGTTTGGAGAGATATGGGCCAAGTGAATCAGGTGGGACTAGTTTAGTTTAGGATCAGGGTTGGCATGGCCTGGTTTGACTGAAGTAGCTGTTTCCAAACTGTATGATACTAAAAGTAGTCTGTCAATTTCAACCAGGATTAAACATTCCAAACTGGTTATCAACTGATTCTATCATTCTGGTTAAACTATTTTTTGCATTTTGGGGATGCCTATAGGCAAATGAGATCCATGTTTCCAACTTAATTTTGATCAACAGATATCTCCAAACAATGTTAAGAAAGTAACATCATTGATTATTCATTCAAGAAATGTTATGCAAATCAATGTGTATTTTGATTGATGAAAAAATTATTCATGACTCCAGAGGTTAATGAATTTATAGAAAACTAATTTGGGACAGGCCATTCAGATGGATGCCAACCTTCAACTAATCTGTTAACATGATTATTATGGGTGCATCCTTCACCTCCGTCAAAAAGTTACTGCCAAACTGCAGTAAGTACTCAATTTTTGTTCAAGCAGCCAGATATCTTCCCACAGCCCAAGAGATGATTATCAAATTATCTACTTCAGATCAAATCGCAATATTTTAAATGAACCTGGCTGGAATTGAATCCAAAAATCTCTGATCTGGAGTCCAGTGTTAAATCCATTGAACTGTTTAACGTTTACCCAATCTGTTTCTCTCTCAAACCTTGTTATCTGAAAATCAGCAGTGTCTGAAAATCAAATATAGCTATGATTGTATGTTTTCCCCCCTCATTTTAAACAAGTTACACTGACAAATGGAATTAGCAAAGGCATGCAAGTGTGATTAGATGCAATGTGTCAAAAATGTATTTGTATCAGTAGCATTAACTTAAAGTGCTTTGTAATCCCATGTGTTGACAATCTTGCAATCCTTATTCACTGGAAGAAGAAATCTGAATGAGGACATTGGCAATTTCAGTTGAGGAATTTAGTTTCTTCTCCTCTGAAAATTGGAACATTCCAAAATCTGACAGAATCTTAGTTCCTAAATTGCTGGGTTTGAGACAGTTACCTGTGGTCACCAAGAGAACAACAGCAATTAAACTCCAAAAATAAAGCTTCTTTTATATCATTAACCCTATACCAACCCAGAGACCTCCTTACGAAAGGTAACATAGCTTTTTATCAAAAATAAAGAAATTAAACCTAAATGTCCAATCAACAAATCTAGTCGCCAGTTTTCATTGGATTAGTCCTTCAAACATCCCAAAAATGCATCACCAATCAGTCAATGCCTGTGAGAAGAAAAATGTATAAGGCAATCTAGATTTCATTAATCCTAGAAGTGTTGGCAAACATTTTATCACCTATTTTGAGGCAGGTACAATAGCATGACTTTAAAAAAATATATTTGGGTAGGTACATGGATGGGAATGGTTTAGAGGAATATGGGCCAAAGGCAGGCAGTTAGAATTAGCTGAGTGAGCACCATGGTTAGCATGGACCAGATTTGGCAAAGGGCCTGTTTCCATGCTGTGTTAACCTATGACTCTTCTGCAAACATATTGGCATAATGGTTAACACTGCTGCCTCACAGGGCCGGACGCCAGCCTTGGGTAACTGTCTGTGTTGAGTTTGCACATTCTCCGCAAATCCGTGTGGGTTTCCGTTGCGTGCTACAGTTTATCCCTGTCCAAAAACAAGCACGTTCAGTGGATTGGCCATTTTAAATTTGTCCTGTAGTGTCCGGAGTTGTGCAGGCTTAGGTGGATTAGCCACAGTTAATGTAGGGCTACAAGAATATGGTGCAATGTTCTTTGGAAGATCGGTGGCAAAAGGCCTTTATCTGCATTGTAGTGATTTTATTATTCTATGTTTCCAACTTATTCATTTCAACTCTGCACTCCTTTTTCTAGCTCATGCCCTTATTACAAGGGCAGCTTAAGGGTCAGCTAGATTTCTGATACTGAAGATATTACGACTGCACTGCTGGTCATTTTGTTACTCGTTTATTCAAAGTTTGGTTGAAGTGCATAGTTAGATACAATGCCAATTGATCACAAGCAGTCCATCTCTAAACTGTTCATTCAGATTTGAAGAAGTTCGCAAGTGAGAGTTTCTATTATGCCATACAGTTGTGCAATGTTCTGACTGCAAGGATGGTGCAAGTAAATCCAGTGGTGACTTTCTAAAAGGGAATTGGATATATTTGAACAAGAGAAATCTGTAGGATCTTGAGGAAAGAAAGGGTGAGGGAGCGGGACTATTTGGAGACTACTTTCCAAGTGTCATAAGGAACTGACCATCCCATTCCTGTACTGGATGATTCCTTGATTCTAAAGAAACAATGTTGTGTCAGAAAACACCACTGGTGAATGCAACAAGATCACACTGAACTGTTCAGAGCCCCTTTTGTATTTAACTTGCCTTCAGAAAATATTTGGCACTAAATTGCTTCTAAGACTACAACATTAACTATGAAAACCGAAAGAACTGTGGATGCTGTAAATCAGGAACAAAAACAAAGTTGCTGGAGAAGCTCAGCAGGTCTGGCAGCATCTGTGAAGGGAAAAACAGAGTTAACATTTCGGGTCCGGTGACCCTTCCTCAGAACTATCGATCCTCATCTGTGAAGATCAATGAAGAGGAATAAAGTTAAAGTTTTCACCACTATTAGGGAGCCTTGACTGCTAATTGTGCACACAGACTTCCAGCTGGCTGTTCTGAGGAAGGGTCACC
This sequence comes from Rhincodon typus, assembly GCF_021869965.1. Taxonomy (NCBI): domain Eukaryota; kingdom Metazoa; phylum Chordata; class Chondrichthyes; order Orectolobiformes; family Rhincodontidae; genus Rhincodon; species Rhincodon typus. The sequence goes on along the minus strand of NC_063336.1, from coordinate 76,862,484 downwards.
GGACCCGAAATGTTAACTCTGTTTTTCCCTTCACAGATGCTGCCAGACCTGCTAAGCTTCTCCAACAACTTTGTTTTCGAACATAAACTATGAAGTGTTTTGGATCAGGCTCGCATTGTTAAAAGGATGCATTATTTCCCACCATCCTGCATCCTCCACCACTTTCAAGAGAAGAACTTGCAGGCAGCATTCTATTTCAAACATACATAAAAATGTCTTCAAAATGTGATACTATCTATCCATATTCAAAGCACTGGCCAAGAATTGACTGAACTACAAGTGTTTATTGAAAGGAAAAACAGACTTTATTTTATTGAAACTTTCAGTTTTAAATAGTGCAATGTTTCATCACTGTACACTCAGAAAACATTGCTTGAGATCAAATAAGAAGGAGCAGAAAGAATTTGGAGAAGAAAATTAGTGATAATGAATTGTAGTAAACAATTAACTGATCTGGCAAATTTAAAAAGTAACTATTTTGTAAACAACAAAAAGAAACTTCAAAATAAAGGAAAGAAAATCTCATTTGTTCAAATAGATGACCTTTTCAATTGGATCAAAAGGGAATGCTTCTTGGTTAGTGAAATTAGATGTTTTGTATAATCTGAAAACTCTGTAGAGTCAATGTAAATTATTCAGTACGTCAATTTTGAAAATTATCATGGTTATTTCTGAAGTGATTCTCATGGTGATTCTGATGGCAATTTCCCCTTTTTCTCAGGTGTCAAATCTAACTCACCAAAGAACTGTCACTAGAGCAGATCACCTGAGTGGTTTGCTAATTGATTAATTTGTGCAAGAAAAATGCACAAATTTTTGTTTGCTGCTATGTTAAGATAATGAGTGACAGCAGGACAATTTTCGAGGATGTACATATTTCAGTTTTTTTTTAAAACATTCATCTGTAATCCATTCTGACCTCTTGGCTGCAAAAGTAGATCAGAGACTGAGAATTCGACAGTGCGCAACCTATCTTATGATTCCTCAGTGCCTATACACCGGCTACAAAGGCACAAGGCAGCGGTGTGATGGATGACTGTCAATTTGCCTCGATGCATTCAACTTCAATAACACTCAAGAACAATACCAATTAGGACAAAAGCAGCCCACTGTATCAGCACCCTATCCACGACCTTAAACATTCACTTCCTCTACCATTGACACAGTTAGTAATACACAATAGCCACAAAATGCACTGCAGCAACTCATCAAGGCTCCTTCAAAAGCACCATCGACACTCATGACCTCCACCACCTAGAAGATCAAGGGCAGCAGATAATTTTTGTCCATGTGAATTGAGACCAGTGAGGATTGGTCATGTCTCTCGGTGGCTAGTTGGTGTTAGTGTATCAATATATAGGCCAAACTGGATAAAACTGACAATAAGGATACACAAATTCGACTGGGAGAACACATCCATAATAGCACAAACCAAATAGTGACATGCCAGGGAATTCCTGGAGGCCTGGCATTCCAACTGGAACTCAATCAACAAACATATTAAACTGGACCCAATATACGAACCACTGAAAAACAGAACCAGATGTAATGCCAACCACCCCAGCAAGCCGATGCATATAAATAACAAGTGGGATAGAACACCGACGCTTCACCAGAGGCACACTGATGATGTCACCTGGCAGGGTGACAAAACATCTGCAACCAAACACACCAGCTTGGCGAGCAAGTTTACAACCTCATCCACAACCCGAGCTACAAATCTTCTCGACAACTTTATATAGCAATTTAAGACAACATCTCACCACCATCCTCAATGGCCCAGGGCCAACTAAGAAATTCTGAGATTGACATGAACTCATCTTGAAAATGTTGATGATTACAGCTATTTCTCCTTCAAAGGAGGAGAAATCCAGTTGGTTGGATAAATTGTCACCTCAGAAAATTCATTGATTTGCGAAATTACAATTTATCAAATTGACTTTGATTTTGTCCTCTTGATGACAGTAGGTACCAACAAAAGACAGCAGCATTCCTGCAAAATGTCTTATGTAGTATTCCATTGTTTAATAGGCAAGATCATTAGTTGACTGCACTTTATTTCTGGAGTATCAGATGTTGATTAATTGTCTCATTAATACACCAGTTTTAAATGTACCAACAATGTTGAATCATCTCCAATTCTGTGAAGGCTTCCTGTTTAGGTCTTGAATTGTTGGAATGCAGCTCAATAAACCTGAAGGAAAAAAGCAAATCTCAAGTGTTCAAAGTAAACCTAATAACAAGGAAAGCATGAAGCTGCCCATTGGGAAATTGATGAGATTAAGTGTAGTGCTTCTAGTGTACTGTCCATTGAAGTCACTGGATAAAACCAGCTGTAGTATAAAATTGGCAAGCCACACTACCTCATGAGTTGGCTGCCCGGTAATTAAAAGTTAACTAAAAGCCCACTGAGTGGAGTAAGAGGGAAGGTTCAAGTGGTGGCAACTTTTTTGATTCTTTATTCTTTCAAGAATGTGAGTATCACTGGCAAGGCCAACATTTCTCCCCACTCCTAATTGCCCTTGAATCGAGTAGTTTGCTTGACCATTTCAGAGACCATTTAAAAGGCCGCTACATTGTTGTGGGCCCAGAGTCACAAATAGGCCAGTCTGTGTAAAGATAACAGATTTCCTTCGCTAAAAACAAGGCATGGTGAAACAGATGTTTTATTCTTCCTCCACAACAAATCAATGATTGCTGTCATGTTCACAGAAGTTACTTTTAAACTAGTTCAAATTTCACCAACTATTATATGAAATTCAAAGCAATGTCCCAAAATAAATAGCTTGAACCTCCAGATTACTAGCCTTGTGACATTACCACTATCGATCCTCAGCTATGAAGATCAATGAAGAAGAACAAAGTCAAAGTTTTCGCCACTGTTAGGAAGACTTGGCTGCTAATTGTGCACGCAGACTTCCAGCTGGCTTTCAAAAGTTGCTGCTAATAGTAAATTAAGAAAGATATCCCCTGAGAAAGCAAACATTGGAGAGGTTTTACAGTACAGAACAGTACTTCAGAAAACCGTAGTTCCAGATGACGATCAAACTTTATCAGCAATATATTGCTTGCCCATGAGAGTGAAGAGTTGAAATTGGGGATATGTACATATACATCAAAACACAAGGCAGGGAATAATGTCACCTATAAATATTTCTAGTACACTTGTAATCAAATCAATAACATTCGAAGAAGAGGACGTCATTGTCTTCAGACATAGTTGCTTAGTGAAGCCTGAAAGGGATTTTTGTAATGAGTGGCCAAAGGTATTTAAGTGCGGTGGTCAACAGCAAGGCTCCATTTCTGGAGGTTACACGACACATTAGTTTGAAAATACTGCTGAATCTTTCATCCATGAGTTAGCGATCACAACAAAATGGGAACTTGATTTTTCATTTGCACATTAAAATCTTAATGTGTCAAACCCTATGAAACATCACCTGACATACACAACATGTCCCTTTTGGGGGTATGGTGAAAGGGGCTCGGAGTATGAAGCAAATCAGTGAAATGTTGATGTTTACCTTTAAATGATGTCTGGTTTTGTGGCAGGGGTGCGGGAGTGGAATGGGGAATACATCCCACCTCCTACACCCAAACATGGTGAAGAAGATCCTGAATATTTTCAGAAATAGCTGGAAAACAGTTCTGAAGAATTGTCACTCAACTTGAACTCTGCTTTTTCTCTACAGATGCTGTCAGACCTGCTGAATTTCTCCAGCAATTTGTTTTTGCTTCACATTTTCCGCATCTGTGGTTCTTTGTTTTACTTTATCTTGAATATTTTGACATGGTTGAGTTCCAGCTCTATTTAGTCTTCCAATTGTGCTCTCATTCATTTGGGTTATATGCAAGAACTTAATGTACAGCTTCAAATAAACAAATTCTCCAAAGATTCTGTTAAGAATTGGGCTTCTCAAACAAAAGATCAGAACAAACGTATCTGGGGTCACGGGGTTAGGTGCAGTCATGGCTGCAGTGGAGCCCTGATCGAGTGTTAAGAGACCTTCAGTGCAAAGAAAAAAAATATAGGCAAGAACAGACTGAAATCTGAAGCTCGATTCTACCCGCAAAACCAAAGAAAAGCAGCAAGAAGGCTGGTTTAAAAAATCCCAATGCAATTTTCCCCCTCCTATTTAAATTGGGCCTTGCAATCTTGCCATAGGCAAGGAGAGGGCTGGGTCGCAACCTCCATAACCCCAAGCACACACATAATCTTCACATGGGAGTCATCACTGAGCCTCAGGAGCCATTTATTCAAAAAGCACAAAAAAAAAATCCCAGCAGTATTTTCATCTGATTAAAGGGGATTTCAGAAAATTTCTGATAACCCTGAAGGATTCAGGAAACTTGGGAGGAGGGGAGGGTGATAGCAAAGAAATCTACTATGCTGTGAGAAACTTGGACACTCAAGTGTTAAAAGTTTCAATAAATTTGAATGACAGTATCTAATGTTGTTATATGGCAGATGCATCTTATTGCAGTGATTGATTATAAAAACCTCTGGTAAGTTGACAATTGATCTGCACTATTTTATAGTTGAGGCATAATAAAGTACCCTTTACGGTCTGGTTCACATTTCCTGAACCCAAACATAAAAATCCAGCCCAGTACTGGCTATAATCATTTGATTGCTGTGACTTTACAGAGGCAGTTGCTTGTCTGAGATTCAGCAAAGCAATCATTATTATTTCAAAGTTTAGAAAAGAGTTCTTAGATTGCTAGGCATAGCTCATTAGCACCAGGTTAATCATCTAGGTTTGAAAAGATAGCTTTGACACTGTTACAATAAAGATGTTGAATAATAAAACTAACTTGCATTTATGTTGGGTTTTTCAAGTTTAGAGCATCCCAAAGTACTTCATACGCAAATTAAACATATGTAGCTAACAACAGAAGCAGCTTTAGACACAAAGTTTAAAATATGGTGCCAAGATAAAAGTGATTAGATTAGCCACTTCTGTTGGTATTACTTCCAGCATTGGCCTAAGGTGGGGGAGAAACCTTTTGTTTTTAACCATCTGAAAGCTCTCCCTTCAGTATGAATTTGAAATATTAACGTAGATCACAGACTTGAATGCTGGAATGGGGCTTGGAACCTGAAGCCTTCTGATTCAGGCAACAGTTGTGCCAAGTCTGGTCCTCAATAAATTTATTGGTATGATATTATGCTTTGCAAAGATTGCAGACAAATTTAGATTGCCCATTCTGTCAGGGACGTGTGACTACACTGGTTTGGTTAATTTTGCTCTGGTGGCTTGCAGAAGTGAATGCTCGCTTTATTAAAAGTGTTTAAACATTCATATCTAAGGGGTTAAGAGAATGTCAGCTGACCAGAGCCCCCATATAAACAAGGAACAAGAGTAGGTCACTCAGCTCTTCAACCTTTCTCCGTCATTCAATAAGATTCTGACCGATCTGATTTTACATTTCAATTCTAAATTCCTGCGTATTCCTGATAATCTTTCATCCCCTTGGTAATCAAGAATCTTTTTCTTGTTTAAAAATATTTAAAAATTCTGCATCTACTGCTGTTTGAGGAAGGGAATTGCAAAGTCTCACAAACCCTCATCTATGTCAGCTGAGTGATATTTTATTCATAAAGTATGACTACTAGTTCTAGAATCCCCCACAAGAGAATTCATCCTTTTGGTATCCATCCAGGGAAATGCCCTCAGGATCTTAAATTGAAAGATGCAAGTCATCTCTGACTCTTCTAAACCACAGAAAATAGCCTCTGTTTCCAGATATATGAAAATTGTAAACCTTTACAGAATTTCTTCAAATGCATCCTTCAAGTAGACAGCCCGTTACAGTACACAATACTCCAGATGTGGCCTCACCAATGCCATGTATAACTAAACCATAACCTCCTTACTCTTGTATTTAAATCTCCTTACAATAAAACCTAAAATTCTGTTAGCCTTCCTAATCACTTGCTATACCTGTCTACTAATCTTCTGTGATTCAAGCACTAGGACATCCATATTTCACTGCATCTCAGAGCTCAGCAATGCCTCACCATTTAGATTAACATACTTCTTTATTCTTTCTGCAAAGATGTCAGCAGCAAGCCCAATGAGACAACCAACAAACCACATCAGTCGACAGAGAGATCCATGGGGGAACACGCAAAGGAGTCAAATTGGACCCCTATGGTGGGCCATTGCCTTGGGCTTGACAGATATGCTTCAGCCATCAGAAAATGCAGGAACACCAGATTCATCATTCTGTAAAGAGAAAAAGGACAACTTCAAACCTTCCTATGCTGTACTTCATTTACTAGATATTTGCCTTATAAAACTTTACTTATTTATCTCCCTTTGTAGGCTTCTTATGCCTTCTTCACAACGTACTTTCTTACCTTCATGTGATCTGCAAATCTGCTACCATACCTTTGGTCCCTTCATTTAAATTTGTTAAGAGTTGAAGCCGCAGCACCGATCCCTGTGACACACCACAACACATTACACCTGTCCACCTGAAAAAGACCCATTTGTTCCTATTTTCTGCTTGTTAGTCAACCAACCTTCTATCCATGCAATGTTGCTCCCTACACCTTCAGCCATAATTTAGCCAGACCAAATTGCACAGAGCTAAAAATAGTCAGCTCTGAAGTGTTGAGTGACTCTAAGTATGGGCATAGCCAACTACAGGCTCAATATCAGCAGATAACTCAACTGAAGTAACAAGATCTTGTATGATGAGAGAAGATATCTCCAGGTTCAGGTAGCTTGCTAAGTGGAGGATTACTGTAACTGAGTCATACACCTGGACAAATAAGGTATCAATACTTTGACAAATAGAATCCTGGAGTGACAACCTGGTATCAACCATTGTTAATTAATAATAATAACAGCTAACATTTTACCCATGAGAGATGGCTAACCAGCTTGTAGTTTCTTGCTTTCTGCCTCCCTTCCTATTTGAATGAAAGGAGTTATATTAGCTATTTTCAATCTAAAAAAGCAACCTTCCCTGAATCTAAGGAGTTTTGGAAAATTAATATATATGCATCAACTACTTCACTAGCTGCTTCATTTAGGCCCTAGGGATGAAATCCATTAGGACCTGTGGACTTGTTAACTCCCAGTTCCAACAATTTACTCAATACTACTTCCCCGAAAAATTATAATTTTCTTAAGTTCCTCCGCTCTTTTCAATTCCTGATTTATACCTATTTCCAGGATGATACTTGTATTCTTTCGAGTGAAGATTGAAGCAAATATCCATTCAATTCATTTGCCATCTCCAAATCCTCCATTATTAGCCAGCCTCATTTTAATTTTTTTAGATTTTTAAAAAAATATCTGGAGGAATTTTGACTGAAAACAAAAAATGCTAGAGATCACAACGGGTCAGGCAGCATCCATGGGGAGAAAGCAAGCTAAGGGTTCTGAAGCAATTTTTTTGCTAAGTTTCACTTTTGTTAATTCAGCTTTCATGCCCTCATAATTGGTGAGTGGGGGGGGTGAAGTTGAGGGAGAAGTATGGGGAAAGTTTTTCACACAGAAGGTGGTGTGTGCCTCGAACATATTGCCAGTGAAGGTGGTGGAATCAGGCACATTAGCAACATTTAAGGTATATCTTGATAAATACATGAATGCGAAATGAACAGAGGCATAGATACCAGACATGGACAATAAACAGTGGGTCTAAATAAAGATTAGGTATTGGTGCAGGCTTGGTAGGCCAAAGGCTGTGCTATTTAAATGTAGTATTATTCAGTTTAGCTCACAATAGTGTCAGGACATTTCAAATTCTTTTCTTTTGTCTTCTTTTTCCTGTCACGGGATAACATTTAATCTATATTTAAACTACTCAAGGCCTCTCATTGGTGACTGTTTTATGTGCCCATTTTTTTTGTTCCAAGATACCTACAGCAGATTTCATTCAATGAAATGAGCTCTGATCCAGTGGAATATTTTCACATCTGAATAAGGGTCTAGGCCCGAAACGTCAGCCTCTCTGCTCCTATGATGCTGCTTGGCCTGCTGTGTTCATCCAGCCCTGCACCTTGTTGTCTCGGATTCTCCAGCATCTGCAGTTCCTACTATCTCTGAATTCATCCTGTCTGGTTTCAAGCTTAACTATAATATGATCACTGTTTCCCAAAGTAACATGTTCTGCTTCATTCTCAATCAGCTCCAGCATGACTTTGTTCCTCAATGGTTGAAAACACATTATTTAAAGAAGTTCTCTTCTCCGCTTCTCAGTAATTCATTGCTCCCTTTGCTGTTCATACTGGTATACTATCAAACTATATCTGGACAACTGAAGTCTTCCATTATTAATAGTCTAGATCTTGCTGTAATTTTCCTGCATTTTTTCCCTGTCATGTGGCATCATTAATTATCCAAGGGTTTCTAATCATTGTTCCTGACCCAAGAAGTCACAATATTAAAACAGGTTAGGTAGAAAAAGCAATCCCCAACAATTACTCAGACTACTTTGGCAAGTGGACTTGTGCCATTCGTAATAAGCAACATTAAGTTATCGAAAATTATTTTTTAAAAATATCAGCCACACTGCCACCTCCTTTAGAGTCATAGAGCTGTGCAACATGGAAACAGACCCTTCAGTCCAACTCATCCATGCTGACCAGATATCCTAAATTAATCTAGTTCCATTTGTCAGCATTTGGCCCATATCCCTCTAACCCCTTCCTATTCAGATACTCATCCAGATGTCTTTTAATTTTTTTTTAATTGTACCTGTCTCCACCACTTCCTCTGGCAGCTCATTTCATACACACATCATTCTCTGCATGAAAAAGTTGCCACTTATGTCCATTTTAAATCTTTCCCCTCTCATCTTAAACTTATGCCCTCTAGTTTTGGACTCCCCTACCCTGGGGAAAAGATTTTGGCTATTCACTTTATTTATGCCCCTGATGATTTTATAAACCTCTATCAGGTGATCCCTCAGCTTCTGACACTCCAGGGAAAATAGCCCCAGCCTATTCAACCTCTCCCTATAGCTTAAACCCTCCAACTCTGGCCACATTCTTGTAAATCTTTTCTGAATCCTTTCAAGTTTCACAATATTCTTCCAATAGCAAGAAGACCAGTATTTCAAAAAATGGCCTAACCAATGCCCTGTACAGCTGCAACATGACCTCCTAACCCCTATACTCAATGCACTGACCAATAAAGGCAAGCATACCAAACGTTTTCTTCACTATCCTCTCTACCTGTGACTTTACTTTCAAGGAACTATGAACCTGCACTTCAAGGTCTCTTTGTTCAGTTTTCTGCCTTTTATGCTCTGTAAGTGAACAACCAGTGATGAAGTAACTCCAATATCCTCCTTCAATTCCATATATATATATAGATTCTATTCTGAACCATCACATATTAAAACACTCCAATGCTTTTTCAGTATCTTGAAGAGAAACTGTCAGTCTATTCATGCTTTGCATTTCTCAATGTTTATTCTATGCTTGTTTTCTACAAAGCTTTTATTCATCCTATACTGTTTGTCTCTCCTAGTCCTCTGTGTCATCTCTTCTGAATGCTTCATGATGGTTCTTCTCCCTTTGTCAACCCTTTAAACCCTACCCACATCACTCGTTATCTTCCCACAAAGACATTGATTCCAGGCAAGTTGAAGTGAATTTTATCCACCCTATTCAAGTCCACCCTTCCCCTGAACAAGTCATAATGCCTCAGAATTGTCAAGCCATCCTTTCCTGCTCAGTTTTTTTAGCCTTGCGTTAGTAAGACCTATCTTCTATTTACTTTGGTGTTGCACCAACTGTAAGCCAGAACTTAATTCCTTAGATGCCCTGGTCTTTAAATTTCTCCATAACTCTTGAAATTGAATAAAACAGCTTTAATCCTCTCTTTTCCAAAACATTGCTCAAAATATGAAAAATCCCCTCTCTATTTCAGAGATACATTTGCACTGGATCTGAGGAGACGACCAACACACAGCATGAGAGTCTCAAGTTGACAGGTCCATCTACCCCTGACAATCAAAAGCACAATGACCACTGTACTTTTCTGTTTACCATGCTCTGCCTCATTAATTTATTCACAATGCATTAATCTCTAGCTATTAATCCAGAGACCCAGGCAATGTTCTGGGAACCAAGGTAAAAATCCTATGATGACAGATAGTGGAATTTGATTTCTGTAAAAATCTGGAATCAAGAGTCTATTGATGACCATGAATTCATTGTTGATCATCAGAAAATCTCATTGGGTTTGTTTATATCCTTCAGTGAAGGGAACTACTGTCCTTAGCTGGTCTGATCAATAAACGACTCCAGATCTACAGCAACGTGGCTGACTCTTAACTGCCGTCTGAGGAATTAGGGATAGGCAGTAAACACTGGCCTAGCTGGTGACATCCACATACTGTGAATGAAGTAAAAGATATTATGTTCTGGATTGAACTCTAGTATTGTCAACTTCAATGTAGTTGTCTACAGCAGTGTCCATTGCTTTAAGTCACATTCCAGAGGAATACCACCTGCCTGCATTTTCAAATCCCTCTGGATACACACTTTTCCAAGTCTTTTATAACCATTGGAGTGACCACCTCCTGGAACATACAATCCAGAAAACACACAAGATCTTCAGGTCAATTCATCCCATTGCCTAATGTAGTGGATTCCCTGCAGAAGTCTTACAATACTTCCTTCATTCTGCAACATGTGATTTGAAAGATGCTCCACAGGTTAGTTGTTGAAAAGTGAATGCCCACTTGAAGGTGAGACTCAAACTAGGGGATGTACTTCTAAAATAAAAAGGCACTCATTTAAAACTGAGGCATGAAGGAATTTCTTCTCCCAGAGAGCTGTGAAGGTCTGAAATTCTACACCCCTAGAGAGTTGCGAACGTTAGACAACAGGTACTTAAAGAGGAGGTAGGTAGACTTTTACAATATTGAGGAGTTAAGGGTTATGATGAGCTGGCACAAACTTAAAAAAAAACTCAGGAACAAAAATAGAAGTTGCTAGAAAAGCTCAGCAGGTCTGGCAGCATCTGTGAAGAAAATATCAGAGTTAACATTTCAGTCCAATGACCCTTCCTCAAAGCTGATGGTAGGTGGGAAATTGTCAGTTTATATGCAGCAAATAAGGAGGGGGTGGGGTAAGGAGTAAACGATAGTATAGAGCCTATTGAGAGAGAAGAACAGTTGGACAGATAAAGAAGTTGATAACGATCTAGCTGGGAGGGTGAATAGTTGTTAATGTGAACTGTTAGTGACTAACAACAGGTGGTATGTAATGGCAGGTTATGTGATAACAAGGCCTGGTGTGTGAGGTAGGGGGCTAGGACACAGGAGACTTTAGGCCCTAAAGTTATTAAACTCAATATTGCTAGATTGTTATCGACTCCTTTGTCTGTTCAACTGTTCTTCTTTCTCTTTAGGCTCTATCCTATCATTTATTCCCTATCCCACCCCCTTCCTATTTTCTGCATATAAACTGACGTTTCCTAGTTACTATCAGTTTTGAGGAAGGGTCACCACACCTGAAATGTTAACACTGATTTTTATCTTCACAGATGCTGCCAGACCTCCTGAGCTTTTCCAGCAACTTCTGTTTTTTTGTTCCTGATTTACAGCATCTGCAGTTCTTCTGGTTTTTTAAAAAAACTTAGTCCTGGAGATATCAGCAATGATGTTTTAAAATGGCAGGGTAGGCTTAAGGGGCTGAAAGGCTTCCTCTTACTTGCATTTCTTACATAACTGAAATTGAATTGAAGAAAATACATAGTAAAAATTTCACAAGAGACTTCATTCTCAGAAACTCACCTTTAATTGGATCATATTGACTCATCATCATACATAATCATTGATGTTTTATGCTTTAGGAGTTGGAAAGGATAGAGAGATGCAGTTTATAAATGAACACACATTGCCATCACAGATGTGTTGAAAATTTGAAATCAAATTCTTGTCAGCAATGTAGCATGAAATCATACTACTTTCAGATAACTGTAGTAGAGAGCTCATTGTCTAAGTGACTCATCAACATGGAGACTTTGTTAGCCTCACAGTGTGAAGACATTGTAGGCTACCTTGCTTTAATTGGACGTGGCCTTTTCAAATTTGTTTTTAATGACCTCACTCCTGATCCTTTTTTTCAGATCAGAATTAATCAGAAATAAATATTTTCCAATTCCAACAGTTAAGCGCACAAACCTCACTTTCTGAAATTCTTTCCTATGGCCAAAATTATAACAGCTTGAATATCAGTCAGTATGACCTTAGTGAAATGGACACAAGCTGTTGATACATCGATCTTTTAGATAGAATGATATGGTTGTATAAGGATATCTACAAGATGGTAATAGAGTGAAAAATTTAAAGGCACACTCTCATCTAGGATTGCATTTCAACACCGAGATTTGGCACAGAACAAATTAAAATGTATAGATAAAGTAGTATAGTTTGTGAAGATTCATAACGTACTATTATTTGAAAACTTGGATTCTAAAGTGGATAAAACCAGATATAGCTTTAGGTTTGATTTGTACTCCTACATAAGGTGATTACAAAAACAGAAAGATATAATCTTAATTTCATGTTAAATTAGTTTTGAGTGGTATCAGATTGCCCAGAAATATGCTCAGTTGCATTTAAGAATTTTCCTTAACAACAAAGCCCTCAAGGTGAATTGTTTAGTGCTTTGGCAACAAGATAGAAGAGGAAAAACAAGTTGTCCTATGACACTAGAGACAAAAGCAAGTTTTGTTTTGGATAAATGGGGACACATGAGAAGGGTCAGCAAGTGGTCTAGAAGTTAAGAAAAAACGTTCCTTGAACAGAAAGCTTGAAAAGGGATCAGAGAGAAAGAGATCCAAAAAGGCTGTTGAATGCAAGCATTTGAGAAATACATGTAAAGAAATAAATGAGATGTGTTGGCATTTTGTTTAAGGGTCTTACAATGAAACATTAACTGAAGATAGCATCGAGTGAGTGATTGTAAAGATTTACTGGAAATAAACCAAATACACAGTCATGCTCATAAGGAACTTGAAAGTGGAAATAGGGTGTGTCTTCATTGAGGCTTGAGTCACTCTAAGATTGTTAATGAGGGCAAACAGTTGCATTTTTATTTGGTGTTTTCTGCTACTCAAGACTTCTTCAAATAGTTCTGAAATTATGTCATACAGGAATAACTGTTGATGTTTTTCATTAAAAATATTTTGGTAGCCTTGTGCAAATGTGTCCAGCATCTGTTTACCACAATAAACAAATTTATTGCAAACCAGCCAACAGAGTTGACTGACCCACAGTTAAAAGCAGCCCTATGGTACACTAGGACTATGGTGCCTTCAACTTCAAACAAATGTATGATCCTTCAAGCCAAGTTTCACACTGAGATCTGATGTTCCCACTATTACCACAGGTTGGGGTCATAACAATAGTAATTTGAAGATTTGTTTTGAACAATCCTAGAATAGACAAGTGTTTCCAACTAGGGCTAATGAAATCAGCTTATTTCCATTTGTTGAATATTTTTAAAATCTTTATTGCCTCCATACACACTAAAATCACACCATTGACATGATGAAAGTAGCCCTCTCCAGAAATCACATTCTACTCAGACAACCTTATGTGTTACAATTATTCAGACAGTTAATGAAACATAACTACTTGAAAATAACTTTTTTAACCTCGTCATCTTTTAATTTGAGGCAGAATAAACTCAGTAACATTCTATCCACTTATTCTATCTATTCCATAAGACCTCTACAAGATTATTGAACTTTACCTTTCAATCCAGCAACCATGGTTGTTCCTTTTAGCAATCCTATACTTTATTTATTGTAACCTTCAACTATGTCTTTGAGCAATTAATGTTAAGAATTAAAATTTTTCAAACAAATGCGGTTGTATGCACTCTGCCTTCAGCAGAAGGAGTGTATTTGTCTATTACAGATAGTTTTAAGAAAACCAGAGTTCTACGGTGCTCTTAGATTTCAGAATGCAAATGTCATCAACTTCATAGAGGATTTATGTTAATGCAATGGCACAGTGGATCAGTGGTTAGCACTGCTGCCTCACAACATCAGGGACCCAGGGTTTGTTTCTACCCTTGGGTGACCATGTGAAGAATTTGCACATTTTCTCCATATCCGACTGATTTTCCTGCGGTGCTCAAGTTCCCTCCCACAGTCTAAAGATGTGCAGGGTAGGCAGGTTGGGCATGCAACATTGTTCTGTAGTGTCCAGAGATGTGCATGGGCTTAGCCTGGGAAATGCAGAGTTGCATGGTTGGGGGTGGGGTGGGGGTCTTTGTAGGATGCTCTCAGAAGGTCAGTGTGACTCGATGGGCCGAATAGCCTGTTTCCATACAATAGGGATACAATAATCATTCTATGATTAAGAGATAGATCCTGACCATATACAAAGTGTGATATTGAATCAGCACCTGTCTTCTCTCATTTCTCTCTATACAGTGGAGGGAAGGAGATGTAAAACTCAAATATAATCCTCCAATTCAGACATTTTGTACATCTGATTTTAGTCATTCTACAATTTATACCTATCTATCTTTAGCAGCCTGCAACCGCACATTCTGGAATTCTCTTCAAACTATTCCCTCATTTCCTTTCTTAAAATCTACCCCGTTTGTGTAGCTTTTTGTCCTCTGTCCAAACACTTCCTTATGAGTCTGTGTCTAGCTATGTTTCATAATTGCTCCAGTAAAATGTCTGGAGATGCTGTCTCATTAAAGATATTTTATAAATGTATATTCTTGTTGTAATGGGTTGCCAGCTCTATCTCACACTTTACACTCATTATCGAACTCTAATGCCAGAAATCTTAATTTCAGAGAGCTGGCATAAATCATCAACAACCTCAACCAAGAGAGACTTTGATAGAACTCAGCAAAAACCAATCAAGAGCTTCTTATGTACAAGTACAAGTAATGTCACCATTGTCACAGCGGATTCAGAAGGTGCAGGAATTGAACCCAATCTGTTGGCGTCAATTACGTGTAATTGGAAGTGAACATAGGAAACATATATGCAATGAGAGAGAGCATTTGATCCAAGGCACTCTAATTCTCACCAACCATGAGTCATTTTCACTTATTGAGCTGAACCACATGATATAATCTTCACAGGGAAGTGACTAAATACAAGTAGCATTCCCACAAGGTAAAACTGAAACTTTCATCTTTGAGAAATGCTGGGGTGAAAGTTGCTATTATGCATTCTGCACAGATTCAGATCTATATAGACAGTATAAATTTGATCTTCGATACTGATGTAAGCTCCCTACTTCACAGTTCCGGGTCTGAGTGAGCAACCCACCTCAGTGATCAGACTCCAGGTCGAAAAACTGAGGAGGTCAATCAGATCTAGAAACACCTGAAGCACCTTTCTAAAATAAAGCATCAAACCCTCTTCTCTTGCTCATCTAATTTTCCAGGATACCACTATCACTGGCCACC
This sequence comes from Rhincodon typus, assembly GCF_021869965.1. Classification (NCBI taxonomy): domain Eukaryota; kingdom Metazoa; phylum Chordata; class Chondrichthyes; order Orectolobiformes; family Rhincodontidae; genus Rhincodon; species Rhincodon typus. Next base: position 76,847,063 of record NC_063336.1, on the reverse strand, counting down.
ACTTCAACTGCTTAGGTCTGAAGCTCGGAAAGTCCCTTACTGACTTGCCCATCTCTCTGCCTTGTATTCTGGCCCAAGACCTTAAAATATAATTTTTTTGCCCAAGATTTTGATTATCCGTCCTCATATCCCATGGGGCTTAACATTTTGTTTGATAAGTCTTGAGAAAGAGCCTTTTGGTGATTGATGTTAAAAGTTTTGTACAAATGACGCCTATGTTGACAAACAATAAACAGCCATTTGGTAGCTTATAACATAGAAGCATGAGAAGAAGGCCATTCAGCCATTCAACCCTGCTCCACTATTCAATATATTAGCTGATCATTCAAAACGGTACCCTATTCTCTCCAAATCCTTTGATCCCTTTAGCACTAAGACTTATATCTAACTCCTTCTTGAAAACATTCAATGTTTTAGCCACAACTTTGTGACAGAGAATTCCGCAGCCTCACCACTCTCTAGGTGAAGAGATTTCTCTTCATCTCCATCCTAAATAGCCTACCCAGTATCCTTAAACTATGGCCCTTATGAACATGCATGTTATTTGAAATTGACATTGTTGCATTTATCCTAATACACGATGAAAAATTTCACACTGTCTTTCATTTCAGCAACCAACAGCACTGTTATTACAGGAAAAGAGGGTGGTGGTTAGTTGACAAGTTGACTTTGATGGACTGAGGCATTGTCATGGAATAAGCATCAAGGAATTATAGGCTTCCCTATCTTCCTGGTAATTCAAAAAAGGCAGAGTTTGAACATACTTTGTTTCCTGTCTGCATTACAACCCTTCAGTCAATCAGAATCAAATTATCAACTAATCAGCATCCTCTTCAGCTATAGTATAACTTGTCGGGGTAGCTTGAAATTTGGCGTTTTTGCATTTGTCCTGACGGGGAAAGGAGGAAAATGTCATTTTTTAGCAATATATAATGAGCACATATTTAAAATGTCATCATGCCAGTTTAATATCAAATGCTATCTTCATCTTTTGTAAGCAGTAATTTGCCTTTCTCTGATGTATTGCTGCACACAGTTGCAGCTCTGTAGGTCCATGGGTGTTATTGTCATCTCCCACCTTAACATGGGCAATGGGCCAGCAGAATCCGAGAAATAGCTGAAAGCAACCAACCATTTATGAAACAAATTAAAGTCTATGTGCATTGTCCTTAATATGGGGAACAACAAGGATATGAGGAAGTAAGGGTTTTGTTGAATTCAAGACCAAATGTAGAAATTAGGATGCCATCGCAGAGGTGTAATGGTAACTAGAAGGTCAAGTGCTAAAAACAGAGTTTGGGAAGTGATTTACAGCTTGAAAGTGAAAGTCACCACTTTTCCAAAAGGCCATAGGCTGATCTCTTATTAGACAGGCTTTATCGGTGTTGTGTATAACCAAGGGGGTCACCGTACCTCAAGTTGGTGGGGTTGGGAGTGAATTAAAGTTGATATAATTAACTTACAAAGGACACTTTTGATACACGGAAACTAGTAGACATCCAGGACAGAGGTCACATGTGAATACCGGTCCACAAAATTATGTTTTACTCAAAATATTCATCATGGGTGTGAAAGAGGCCAATTGCCTTTTATCCATATCAAAAAATAAATAACATTCCAACGTTCACTTTGCACTTCTATCAATACCAATTTAAATGTATTAGTGTGTTCCATTGTGTATAACCTTTGGTTACCAATTCTGATTATTCACTTTTACTCCTGCTCAGTGTTCCCTTCCTCAATGCCCTCATGTCATTCGTCAGCCATTTACTGAAAGAAGCCTGAAAGAACTATTGAATTGATATTGCCAATGGTACTTCAAAAGAAACAGACCTCACAGAAGGAGTATAACCAGCTCACCTTACTTTTGTTGGGTCTTTGAAAAAGCTATCCAGTTAATTCTACATCTCTGTATTTCTTTGAAGTTCAATTCATTTATTCTCCTACCCACCCCGCCCCCAATCCCCACCAAAAAAAACCCTTCAAACCTGCACTATAATTTTTTCAGGTTTATATTCCAGGTCATACTTACTGGGTCAGGACTTTTCCTCGTAACCCACCTGCCTTTTGCTTTGAAAATGTGTCACTCACTTGTTACTCACCCTCCTAACACTGGTAACAGTTTCTCTTGAATCATACATTCAAAATCCTCCAAAATATTTCACTAAACTACCCTTAACATAAGCAATAGGTGTAAGAGTAGGCCATTCAGCCCATCAAGCCTATTCAGTCATTCAACTCAATCATGGCAAATCTTTTACATCAAATTTTTCCCACAGTATTGAATTTCTATTGATGGACTAACATCTAGTCTTTCCCACTTTAAAGAAAAACTACCCCTGTGTCTAGTCTTACTACTTAACTGAAGTCCCTTATGACATTCTAGGAGAACCCTTCTCTGGCCTCTCAAAAGATGTGACAAACTCTTTGAAGGGTGGTGCCCATAACATTTGGCCCAACATTCAAGCAATCTTTTCTAAAAGTTGTAGCACAAGCTTTCTAGCTTCTGCAGTCTGTTGTCTATACTCACAAAAACAGATTCCAGTACTTTTTTTTTGCAATTTTAGTGAGTAAAAATAGCAGCATTTTGACTTTACAACTTCAGAAGTATCCTAGATATAGACTATATAGCACAAGACAAGATATTTGGATCAACTAGCCTGGGCTGGTGTGCGATTTCCACACAAACCAGAATCCCTCAGTTTACTGAATAACATTTGTGTCTTTTGATTTCCTTTTGAAAGTATAAATGTTATCCACATTAACCATTTCTTATGGCAATTAGTTGTACATTCTAAAGCACTGAGTAAAAATATTTTTCTTTATTTTGTTACTAGAAATATTAGCAACTATCTCCTAGTTTCTAATAATCCTGTTAATGCAAACATTCTCTTTATATCTACCTCATCTAATCTATATATCACTTTAAATACTTCTCTGCATTACCTTAAGACTTCTACCTATTCAATCCCACCCAACTGCTATAATCACAGTTCCAATAGCTTCCATCCAAACCTTTTCTTCCACATTCTCTCCTGTTACATACCTCAATTTTAGAATTATATATAAAATAAGAAGATCTTTGAGGTTTTATTAAGAGGCTTTCATGCATAAACATTCCTTCACCATTTTCCTGCTCCCTACTATATACCAACATAGTTAGATAATTTCCTACCATAGTTCCAATGTTGTTTGGTAGTTATCGGTTTAGCTTCAATTAAATTTATTAGTGGCCAATGCAGGAATGTCATGAAGCCAACAAGTTTCATTTAAGCTCTGAATAAGCTTCTGGTAAATATTGTGGCTCATAATGAGATCCTGGATGCATAACCTAAATCAAATCATTCATGTGATTTTACTGTAGTTGTTACAGTAGGTAGTCATTACTGTAGATATTACCATTAATGATATCCATTAGAGGGATTTTGGAATTACTTATGTATGAACTGTCCCTTTACTTAACAGTGCTAAGCCCTGCTGTTAATTAAAATTCTCTCCTTAACCTAATTCAGTTGAAGTTACATAAAAACAGGTGCAGGAATAAACTTAATGATTGACAACGTGAAGTATTATATTTTATGGGATGGAATATGAAAAGGATGGACATGCTCAGTGTAGATCTCTGAAACAAGTACATGAGCAAAGTCAACTTAAGAACTTGGATACATAGAATGATGAAAGGTTGCAACATTGTCATTGTACACCAATTAAATTATCTACATTTAGAAATATTTTTCACTTCTTCCTACTAAATTACAGATGCCTTAATGTTTTGTGTTCCACTCAGAAATACTGAATAAGTTGGGTGAGTAAGTGGACAATCTGATGTTTTGAAGGGAATTGAGTAGGAATAGGGGGTTATTAATGAGATTCAGCAATCTTCTACTTGCACTCAATCATTTTCCTATATAACCAAGCTATTTATGTAGCTGGTTCAGTTTAGGTTCTGGTCAATGGTAGCCCTAAGGATGTTGATAGTGGGAAGGTCAATGATGGTAATGCCATTGAATGTCAAAGGACAATAGATTCTCTCTAGTTAGATTCTCTCTTGTTGGAGATGGTCAATGTTAGAAAGAATATAAAGATCATGCAGGGGGGTTCTTACGGCACAATGGTACTGTTCCTACCTCCAAACAAGGAGTCTTAGTTTAAGTTCCAACTGCTCCAAAGGTGTGCAATACCATCTCTGAACAGGTTGATTAGTTTTTAACTGTCATCTTTTGTTGTTCTTTTTGAAAGATTTCCCAGTCTTGATAATGCCATTAATTTCTGACATATTGTATGTGTTTTTTTTTCCATTTGTTGTCGTTGTTGGTTGGTTCTGATGAAAGGTCAATGAACTTAAACATTAACTTTGTTTTTCTCTCCAGAGATGTTGCCAGACTTGCTGAGTTTCTCCAGCACTTTCTTTTTATGTTACACTAAATTGCCTGTTTTGTTTTGCCTTCTTCCCTTTTTAAATAATGATATTACATTGACGGTTTTCTAACCCACTGGAATTTCTCCAGAATTGAAGGATTCTTGGAAGATTACGACTAATGTATACACTTCTCTGTTGCTATTTCTTTTAATATCCACGGTTGCCTTATCTCATTTCTAGAATCCTTCTTCTTCAACGTTTGAGTGAAGATTTGTAGCTCGGGTGCTGGTTTTAGACATTGGTTTGTTCGCTGAGCTGGGAGGTTTGATAGCAGATGTTTCGTCCCCTTACTAGGTGACATCCTCAGAGTTGTGGAGCCTTCTGTGAAGCGCTGTTGTCTTGTGCCAGTTTGAATTTATACCGACCATTACAATGCACAGCCGGAACTGGCACCTACTGGAAGCAGCAAAAAACCAGACCATATAAATTTGAACAGGCATAAGACAACAGCACTTCACAGGAGGCTCCACAGCACTGAGGATTGTCATCTAGTAAGGCGATGAAACGTCTGTTATCAAACCTCCCGGCTCAGCAAACACACCATCTACATCCTCCTTCCTCACTGGGATCTATCTATGTTGTAAGCGAAGACCTATTTTGTTAGATGTCTACCATGACCATCACTTTAATTTACATTGCGTTAATTTACAAATTTTCCCAGCAGTGGGATACTTTAGTTACGTAATTACTCTGAGAAACTGATACAAATCATCCACAGTGAGCAACTAAATTTTTGGTTTTAAGTATTGAACTGGTGCAACTGAGGAGTGAATTCTGGAAGGATTATTTACTTTCAAGCACCGCAATGACTGAGCACAGCCATATGCCAATCTTCTGTGAATGGGTCTTGCACAAAATGATACCTGCAACGTGAAGTGTGGAAGGAAGGCAAAACTGGACAACCTGCAAACATGGCCACAGAGATCACATTACATAACCGAGCGCAGAACTTCTGATGCAGATAGTATGTCAACTCCACAACATCAGAAAATGTGCATGATTTGTACATGAAGCACAATGGCTCCACACATCAGTGGGGAACTCAGGCATGTGTAAATCTAGCACCACTTGAAATGAGCCTACACTTTTAAAGGAAGATGCATTCTGACTGAAACAGGGGCTTTTTTAATGGACGGGAGTCTGAAAAGGAAAATAGGTGAAGTTGTGATTTATTGGGGGAGACAGCAAGGTTAACTGATGCTACAAGGAGTGACTTAATAGGGAATGTCGAGAGGAGGATGGATGGGATCTCTGCATGTGGGATCTGAAAGCCATCCAGTGTCTCCACACACTGCAGGTAGTGAAGGATAGGATCAAACAGAGGAAAGGTTAGTTATGGAATCTTACTGTATGGCAAATTGCAGGGTTTGTTACGACTGTTGTACTCTGATTAGCTGATTACAGACAGCCTGACCACAGTGTGCATTGATTGCCTTTTTCTCTTTCCACCTCTTCATCATCCTCTTCTCATAATAGTGAATCCATGCAGGATTAACTAATCGCATCAACCTAAATGGATGGCACCTCTATTATGAGACTGCAAGCTGTGTTCAAAACATCCTGAGCTAAGAAAAAACTTTTTCCCAGCATCTGCCCTAGCAACTCTTCAAGAATTTTACACGCTTCAATGAGATAACATTACTTTCTTCTAAATCCCAGCAACTTGCCATGCATTTGCTGGTATACGAGCCCTAGTATTCTTCAAATGAGAATTCTAAAGAAGGGTTGCTGGACCTGAAGTGTTAAGCCTGCTTTTTCTCCACAGATTCTGCCAGGCTCGCTGAGTTTTTCCAGCAATTTCTGTTTCTGTTCCTTCTAATGGGAACTGTGCCATGTAATTTTAGTCTCAATTTGATGACTTCTAAGTGGGACACAGGTCTTCTGAATCAATTTTAAATTAAAGGTTGACCAATAGGATAGGAAGAAACAAAGAAGTTTCAAATCATGTTGTCTTAATTTTGTTTCCAATCTTCTTATAGTTGTACTTCATCCTGTCCACAAACCATCATTAATGTAAGTAATAAGTTCTAATGTCTTCTTCTTACAAGGAAATTCTTCTACCAGTCATTTGCCCTCAGAATCTATAAAACCCCATTTTCCTTACCTACCATTTACTTTTGTTGATAGTTGTATCACTTTTGATTGCTGAGACAACCAATCATTGGGAATTTAAGTGAGCCCAGGCACCAGTGACACACATTGCCTTTAAAATTGGCATATAGAGATCATTGTATTGTATGGAATACTGGTAATAACTTAACTACAAAGTCAGGCTTTAAAAACTTAACAATGCCTTTATATCAATACAGTGGCTTAAATCACTATTAGCTTTACATGCATGGCAGTGAATCTTTTCACCAGTCTTGAAATGTGTTTTAACTATTTGTCAACTATAACATTCACAATGCCTCATATTATTTTTAAGAATTAGTGAGGATCTGTGTGGTGTGTCTAATTCCAGGCAGCATGCTCTCAGAAGAATGTGAATGTACTAGAGAATGCAGAAAAGATTCATGAGCAGAGTTCCAAGGATGAAGAACTTCAGTTAGGTCGATAGATTGGAGAATTTGCAGTTGTTGTCCCTAGAAAAGGAAAGGCTGAGTGAAGGTGTGATTGAGGCGTTCAAAACCATGAAGGGTCTGGTCACAATATGTAAGGGGAAACCAATCCTACTCTCAAAAACGTGTCAAGGAAGTTGATGACATGAGGTAAATGAATGAGAGGTGACATGAGGAAGAAACCTCTAATGCAGCCAGTGATTGAAAGGGTGAGGGAGTCAAGTTCAGATGTGGTTTTCTAAAGGGAATTGAATATTTATCTGAAGGAAAGAATTGCAGAATTATGAGCAAAGAGTGGAGAGTGAGACAGGGTGAATTGTTCTTGCAGAGAACTGGTAAAGACTTGATAGCCAAATAGTTTTCTTCTCTGTTGCAACCATTCTACAATTCTCCATAACATCTGTTTGAGTCAGGACTTAAATTCCATGCAGATCTCTTCATAAATCTTTCAAAAACGCCATGAAAATAAGTAAACCTATCTTCCTTCAATCAGCAAGGTGATAATGACCAGAGAAACTGTGCACTTTGAATTGAGGGGCAAATATTTAACCAAGATTTCAGGGATAGCCCCCCATCCCCCTAATATTCTTCAAAATGCTGGCATGAGATCTCTTACACTTATCTGAGTAGGCAGATGCTAGCCCATTTACTGTCTATTCCAAAAGACAATACAAGACTCCTTCAGTAGTACCTCAGAGTTAGCCTAGCTCTGGAGTGGGATTTGAAACTTGGCCTATAACTAAAATACAAGAGTTCTAACAATGGAGCCATTGCTGATTTTTAAAATAGTGCTGTACGGGAACAGCTTCATAAGGGCACATGGCTAGTTCTGGAACACGTCTTCTGTACTATTGCAGAATACTATCAGGTCCCATTGCTTTTGTAGTATCCAGTGCCTCCACCATTTTCTTAATATCAAGTGGAGTGAATCAAATTAACTAAAGATTGGCATCGGTGATGCTGAGGACCTCTGGAGAAGGCTGAATTGGATCAATGACTCAGCTCTTCTGGTTGAAGGTCATTACAAATATTTCAGGATTATCTTTTGCACTGATATGTTTGGATCCTCTATTATTCCGGATGAGGACGTTTGATTCACTTCCAGTAAATTCTTTAATTGTCCACCATCATTCAAGACTGGATGTGGCAGAGCCGCAGTCCTTAGATCTGATTCATTGGTTATGGAATCACTTAGCCACGTCTATCACTTGCTGTTTGGCAAGCAAGTAGTTGGATTTTCAAGAGGTTAACATCTCATTTTTAGCTATGCTTGATGCTGCTTCTGGCATGCCCCTCCTGCACGCTTCTTTGAACCACAGTTGATTCCCATGGCTTCATGGGAACAATAGAGTAGGGAGTATGCTGGATCATGATGTTACAGATAGTGTCGGAGTACAATTTTGCTAAGAACATGCCACATAAGTGCCAGGCAATGATCATCTCCAATAAGACTGTGCTAAGAAGTGCCTCAGAAAACATTTTTAGATTATCAGTTTGATTTGCAGCATAACTGATAAGCACGTACTTGAACCTCCATTTATTCTTTGCAGGCAAAATGAATACATCCACACAATGCACGTTTAATGACTGAAGAAAGGCCTACATTGACAGCTAATCCCTGCTGTATCCCCATGACAATAACCTGAATAATCACTCAGCTTGCCTAGTTTGAATTTAATCAATTAATTATGGCAGCAGTTGAGGCTGCAACTTCATGCCAAACAATCAGCATCGCATTCTCATTCCTCGCAAGTTATTGTTTCTATCTTAAGTTGATTTTCATGCACGTTAGTCAAGATCTTTGCAAGATGCAAAACCTCGATTTCAGGTCTCCTTTTAGCAGGGCCTAACATGCATGAAAGCTTGGAGCAGCCTCCTCAAAGACTCTGTGGGTAAACACCACAGTCTAATCTCTCCCCATCATATACTGAGGAGTTGGATGCCAAGCAAAACATTTAGAAACCATGTTCTATTTCTAAAGAAATTGAATTATATTGCACTTCGCTTTAGATTTGAATTGTTATGTAGTGTACTTTAACATTTCTTTTTGAAAAAAGAATACTCTTCTGAGTTTGACATCAAGTTAATGGAAAGCTGTGAAAATCCTTTCCCCAACTCCCAAAGTGATGGTCACCTCACCACTAGCACCACCCAGGACTTAGGCAACTTTATCACATTCACTTGCCCCCTCTCAGCATTCTGTGAACTGCAACAAAGGTCACAACCAACAACTATATCTCACTGATAAGGACAAAATGAGACCAGCAAAATTGATTTTTGCTGTTGTCCTGCCTCCAACTTCACAGGGTAGCATGCCTTGTACTGCCATCATACTCTGATTTAGGCTTGATCCAATTATTTGGCCATCATTCCTAATTACATCATCTATACCAGCTTGTGGTGACCTTTGGCCAAAAGTGAAGAACAAAGATTAATGGTCTGGAGAAGATAGTCCTAATGAGATCTCAGAGAGGAACTTCTGTCCTTATTGTGATTTAGGTAGTGTGAAAGGGAAAGGAAAAATTGTGAATCAAACTCATTAATTCTGGCAATTATAGTTCCAGATGCATATTTGCTGGTCAAAAGACACTTTGGAATCATTAAAGTGGTTGACTCTGTCACCTCGACTGATATGTTGTTATGATAGTGAGAATGTGAGAGATTTGATTAAATTTTACCCATATTAATCAGCAGGATTTGACAAAGTTGCGAAGTTTTCAAAGATAACTAGGAGGTTTCTTTTCTGGTATTCCTTCATTGTGAGGAAGATACCCAAATTGGAGTACAGCCTGTGGCAAAAACCTGTATATGGACTATTTTATTTCAGGCACTTCTTGCACACAGCTACCACAAGTACAGTCCTGGCTGATCTAAAAATCTCACATTGTTAATGCCCAATACTCAACCTTCGATGTAAAATTTGAACTTCGAGCTTTTTGTTTAGAGGCTGGAACACAACCTGCTGCACACGCGCGCGCACACACACATACACACAAACCCTCCATGGGGTGAATCATTTCATCCAAGATGTTCGTTTATTTGCAGATACCTTCTATTTTGTTCAAAAGAGCACACAATTTGTAGTCACAGTCAACGTGGCATCTTATAAAGTCCTGTTTTTGGAATAAAACCAGCCTGATTCTAGGTTAAAACTCTGAGACAGATTCTGAACAAGGCCTCACACCTACAATTCAGTGACTGACCACATATGTCACCTTTTGTACATTCCTATCGCTTTGCCTGATTGTCATGACAGCACAGCGCTGACATTGACTTTATAAACACTTTACTCACCGTCTAACACTCTTGGTCACCTGCAGAGACTTATTATCTAACACACCACTCACATCAGTTGTATGATCTTTTGATCTCTCTGCCCTTGATCTTTCTGCCTATAAACTCTGCGTCTGTGTGCACTACTCTTTCACTGCATGTGACGAAGGAGCTGCGCTCTGAAAGCGTGTGCGATTTCAAATAATCTGTTGGACCATAATCTGGTGTTGTGTGACATCTGACTTTGTTTAACCCAGTCCAACAATAGCACTTCCACACCACAAATGTTAGAGCACTGAAGAAGATTTTAAGAAGCTGCCACCGGGTTTAAATGTTGGAAATTCTGTGCAAGTATTCAACTGGAATTAACTGCAATATGCATTCACGAATTCAATAGCTTGAGTTTAGAAGTTGACTGAAATGCAATTTAACAGGAGCAAAGAATCACACCTCAAAATTAAATTCAGACAACAAGCAGAAGTCACCAAAATCCACAAGTGATAACCCATCATGAATGTTCTTAGGGGATGCCCCAACATGCCCTGACTCTGCAGCCTACTCCTCAAGAGGATTACAGGGTTATGTCAGTGAGTAACAGCGCTAAATGTGGACAATTGAAGAATGGCTGAGTGCTCTGTAATTTGCAATATCTCGCAGTGAAAAAAACATTATGACTTTCACGAAAGAAATTCACCTGCAATTGACACATGATGCGGGTTGGGGGCTGCAGGGGATTTTAATCTAATTTAGTAGGTGGGAATCCCATGGGATCAGGTGGAACGTCAGTCCTATATTCCCATCAACATTAACTTTAATGCAAAGTTAAATCACGTGGAGCTGTTAACACCAATACTGTGCCTGAAACCATTTGCTGGGATTAAATTCTCTCCCTTTGCGATACATTCGTTGTATGTGCAAATGGTAACATAAGTATTGGTGATGGAATCAGAAGCCAAGTCACATATAATTTCCCAATACTGACTTGATCTTCAAAGACAATTTTCACTACTAACATGTGTGAAACTGTAATTAGCTGAGCAATACTGGTACAAAGATTGTGGCAGTGGGGTAGACAGCATCTGGGCTCTTGTGCCTGGATCTTATCAAATCCACCACTTTCCTTTTTCTTTCCTTTCTTTTCTTTTCATTCTCAGTTTTTTTTGTTCTTAGTGCTTCTCACTTAACTTTTGAAGGCTGTGGAGGCAGCAGGCAGGGCCCAGTGTGAGCCCAGATGGTGGTAGCAGTAAGGCAGCAATTGGTAACGGTGGCAGGTGTAGTAAGCAATGAGACGGCAGCCGTGAGGGATGGCAGTCAGTGATGCGGCAGTCAGGGCTGAAGCCTTACAAGTGACAGAGAAGCTTGGCGTGCCCATGCTGGTCTTAGCCTAGCGTGGGTGAAAACATGCCCAGTGTGGGGGAGAGTGAGCTCATCTTGGGGAAAGCCCATCTTGGAGCATCTAAAGGCCCATGGCTCAAAAAGGATTTTATAAACGAACAAATCAATGGGACACCCATGGGGTCATCTATCTGCGGACTAATAGCAGAAGCAGTGATGCAGAGACTCGAAAGCTTGACCCTTCCGTAAATCCAACCCATACTATGGATCCAATACGTTGAAGACACTTTCGTCATCATCAAATGGACCAAACTAGAGGAGACACACCAACTAATCAACAACACTGTCACTGACATCAAATTCATGAGGGATGAAGAAAAGAATGAACAACTCCCATTCCTGGACGTCATGGTAGAACACAGAGCCAACGGGGAATTCCTGACTATGGTACACCGTAAAGCCACACACACTGACCAAGTACTGAATTTCAACAGTAACCACCATAATACCCACAAACGAAGTTGCATGAAAACACTATTTAAATGAGTGACAACACATTGTAGCAACCTGGAACTATGCCAAAAAGAAGAAGAGTAACTCCACCAAGTATTTAAGGACAATGGATACCCGAACAACTGGATCTGACAATGCCTATCACACGAGCAAGAACAGGAAGATACTATATACCCTAACACACTCATCACGCTATTATACATCAGGAACATATCTGAACTGACCACAAGACTCCTACGACCATTGGGCATCAGAGTAGCACACAAACCCACGTCAACCCTACGCCAACTGCTAACTCAAACCAAAGACACCCTACCCGCTATGGTCAGAACCAACGTAATACACAAAATTCCATGCAAGGACTGCAACAAACATTACATTGGACAGTCAGGAAGAAAATTGGCCACCAACTAGCAACAAAAAGACATGACCAATACTCACTCATCTCTATTCACACAGATAAGGAGAACCACCACTTCGATTGGAACAACACCAAGATCCTAGGACAGGCCAAACAGAAACAAGCACGGAATTCCTAGAGGCCTCATTCTCCACCAAGAAAGCCATCATCAAACACATAGAACGAGACCCTATATACACACCATTGTGAAGGAAAACCGGAAATGAAGTAATAAAATTCAACGGACCCCAGAGTTTAAATACCAGGCGGGAAAACACAACAGCACTTCATCTGATGCTGCACTGATGATGTTATCCAATAGGTAATGAAACATCTGCGAACTAACGAACCAGCTTGGCGAGTGAACCAACCACAGCAAAGGATTTTAATATTTGACATTTTAGAGTTTACTTATTTATTTTTCTACTTTCATGCTAAGAAGAATGGAATGCTGAACATTTTAATTTACCTTTTTACTCTTCTATTTCTGTAACTACAGTTTAAGTACTTTGGACCTAAGATGGTGCCATGTGTACTTGAGTACATGTGACAATAAAATCTAAATCAATGCAGGATGTGCTCATGGAGACTTTTGTTGATATTCTCAAAGTGGAACACTTCAAATTTCAGCTTCAAATTTCTCTGTCACTGTGACTGGCTCCATTAGGTCTGCAGCTGTGTCAGCTGCCAGGACATGTGTACTGTTTGTGAGTCTAAATTAATTTAGGATATTTGGAAATTTGCTTGGGTTGACAGTACCGCAGAATGAGAATCAAAGTGAAGAATGGAACACAAAGCAATGACCAGAAGTTATTTTACTATTCGTTCATGAGGTATAGGTATTGGTGGATGGCCGGCATTTATTGTCCATTCCTAATCGGCTTGAGAAGGTGGTGGCGAGCTGCCAACTTGAATTCCTGCTGTCAAAATGAAAAACCCACAATGCTGTTAGAGAGGGAGTTTTAGGATTTTGACCCATTAGCAGTGAAGGAACAGCAATATATTTCAACTTCAGGATAATTAGTAACTTGGAGGGGAACTTACCAGTGTATCTGCTGTCCTTGTCCTTCTAGGTGTTAGTTGTTGTGGGTCTGGAAGGTGCTAAGGAGTCTTGGTGAATTTCTGCAGTGCATCTTCTAGATGCTACTGAGTGTTTTTGTCAAAGGGGGTAAATGGCATCACAGATACAAACAATACACGTGCTGCTTTGTCTTAGATTGTGACAAGCTTTCTGAGTGTCATTGGAACTGTGCCTATCAGGGCAGGTGCGGAGTATGCCATCATATTCCTGATTTATGCCTTGTAGACGATGGACAGGGTCTGGGGATTCAGGAGATGAGTTACTCACTGCAAGATTCCTAGCCCCTGATCTGCTCTTGTCGTCTCCATGCTTATATGGCAGGACCAGTTCAACTTTGGTCAATGTAACCGGCAGGATATTCATAATGGAGGATTCAGTGATGGTAATGCTGTTGAATATCAAGGGATGATTGTTAAATTTTCTCATGTTGAATATGTGAAATGAATACTATTTGTTACTTTTTAACCCAAGACTGGATATTGTCTCGGCCTTTCTACATTTTGATATGGACTGCTTCAGTATTAGAGGAGCCATGAATGGTGTTTATTACTCTTCAGTTTCAGTGAACATTCCCACTTTCAACATTATATCTAGGGAAGGCCATTGATGAAGCAACTGAAGGTGGCTGAGTCTAGGACATTACCCTAAGGAACTCTTAGAGGAATGTCCCAGAGCTGAGATGGCTGACCTCTAACAGCCACAACCATTTTCTTTTGAGAGATATAACTTTCTTCAGTGGAGAATTTTCAGTGTGATTGGATGCTGAAATGGACCCATGGACAAAGAGGTGATAGCTTAATGAGTCTTGGTGTGAATAAGAATATGTGCAGCAGAGTTTTGGATAAAAATCAAAATACAGCTAATTTTGGAAGTCTGAATCAAACACAGAGAATGTTGGAGAATGCTATTCCTGTTAACCTTAGATTCTCCTGTCAATCTATTTACCTCTATCTTAAAATATCCAATGATACCACCTCCACTGCCTTCTGAGGCAGGTAGTTTTAAAGTCACAATTTTTTCTGGGAAAAGGTTGCCTCTTATTCTTTGTCTGAAAAGGCAACCTCTAATTTTAAAACAAATTTTGGACTCACCCACAAGAGGAAACATCATTTTCATGTCCACAATATCAACCCTATTTTTATACACTTCAATCAATCACACCTCAATCCACACACTTTGTTATCTTAAAAGCCCTCTCCAGTTTCTTAGTTATGTGGCTTAAGTGAACACCAGACCCAGTATGATTAAAATGTAGACTGTCCCAAAGGTATAGAACCCTTTTTACTAATTGCCAGTACCTATGAACCGGAGTCCACTTCTTTCACACCAGTCTTATGGCAAACATTCACTTCTTCAATAAGAACATAAGAACATAAGAACTAGGAGCAGGAGGAGGCCATCTGGCCCCTCGAGCCTGCCCTGCCATTTAATAAGATCATGGCTGATCTTTGAGACTCAGCTCCACTTACCCGCCCACTCACCATAACCCTTAATTCCTTTATCTAGCCTTGCCTTAAAAACATTCAGTGAGGTAGCTTCAATCACTTCACTGGGCAGGGAATTCCACAGATTCACAACCCTTTGGGTGAAGAAGTTGCTCCTGACCTCAGTCCTACATCTGCTTTCCTTTATTTTGAGGCGATGCCCTCTAGTCCTAGTTTCACCTGCTAGCGGAAACAACCTCCCTGCCTCCACCTTATCTATTCCCTTAATAATCTTATATGTTTCTATAAGATCTCCCCTCATTCTTCTGAATTCCAATGAGTATAAGCCCAGTCTACACAGTCTCTCCTCGTAATCCAACCCTCTTAACTCTGGAATCAACCAAGTGAATCTCCTCTGCACCGCCTCCAGTGCTAGGATATCTCTTCTCAAGTAAGGAGACCAAAACTGCACACTGTACTCCAGGTGTGGCCTCACCAGGCCCCTATACACTGCAGCATAGCCTCCCTGTTTTTAAACTCCATCCGTCTTAAATCTTATTCATCCTGTGACAATTTGCAAGTGCTTAATAGTAATCCAGAGAGGATTATTTTTTGAGGTTTGCTTTTCAATTTAGCTCCTAATTTCTATTGTCCCTCAGCAGAACCTCTTTCCTAGTTCTACCTATATTGTTGATGTTAACAGGGACCTTGACCAATGGATCCTCCCCTTCCCACTATATGTTCTTCTCTAGTTCACAGCAGATATCCTGAATCCTCACACGGACAGACCAATATAGCCATCTGGACTAACAGCGACAGTCTTCTTCACAATATGCTGCTATATACCTCACACGGTTATATCCAAAGACTTGGACAACTTACAGAAAGCACCATATAGCACTGCAGAAATACCACCAAGCCTTTGCAAGATAGCCCACAGAAAGGTAGCCCACAAAAGCATCCTCTCCCAAACTATTATATCCAACATAGAGTCATTCAAACACCATGCTACAGGCTGGGATATATTGTTCGTCTGCCTAACACCAGACTCCTGAAACAATTGCTCTACTCAACTAGTTAAATGCAACTAAAGAGATAAGTGGAAATGATTTAGGAATGCACTGAAGTTGTAGCTGAAACGATCTAACCTGTTCATAGACTAACGGAATCAGAGATAGTAGGAAATGCAGATGCTGGAGAATCCGAGACAACAAGGTGCAGGGCTAGATGAACACAGCAGGCCAAGCAGCATCATAGGAGCAGAAAGGCTGATGTTTCGGGCCTAGACCCTTCATCAGAAAAGGGGGAGAGGAAGGGGGTTCTGAAATAAGTAGGGAGAGAGTGGGAGGCGGATAGAAGATGGATAGAGGAGAGGATAGGCGGAGAGGAAACAAACAGGTCGAAGAGGCGGGGATGGGGCCAGTAAAGGTGAGTGTAGGTGGGGAGTTAGGGAGGGGATAGGTCAGTCCAGGGAGGACGGACAGGTCAAGGGGGCGGGATGAGGTTAGTCGGTAGGAGATGGGGGTGCGGCTTGAGGTGGGAGGAGGGGATAGGTGGGAGGAAGAACAGGTTAGGGAGGCGGGCACGAGCTGGACTGGTTTTGGGATGCGGTAGGGGGAGGGGAGATTTTGAAGCTTGTGAAATCCACATTGATACCATTGGGCTGCAGGGTTCCTCACTGGTTTTGGGATGTGGTAGGGGGAGGGGAGATTTTGAAGCTTGTGAAATCCACATTGATACCATTGGGCTGCAGGGTTCCTCACTGGTTTTGGGATGCGGTAGGGGGAGGGGAGATTTTGAAGCTTGTGAAATCCACATTGATACCATTGGGCTGCAGGGTTCCCAAGCAGGATTTCACAAGCTTCAAAATCTCCCCTCTCCCTACCACATCCCAAAACCAGTCCAGCTCGTGCCCGCCTCCCTAACCTGTTCTTCCTCCCACCTATCCCCTCCTCCCACCTCAAGCCGCACCCCCATCTCCTACCGACTAACCTCATCCCGCCCCCTTGACCTGTCCATCCTCCCTGAACTGACCTATCCCCTCCCTAACTCCCCACCTACACTCACCTTTACTGGCCCCATCCCCGCCTCTTCGACCTGTTTGTTTCCTCTCCACCTATCCTCTCCTCTATCCATCTTCTATCCGCCTCCCACTCTCTCTCTATTTATTTCAGAACCCCCTTCCGCTCCCCCTTTTCTGATGAAGGGTCTTGGCCCGAAACGTCAGCCTTTCTGCTCATATGATGCTGCTTGGCCTGCTGTGTTCATCCAGCCCTGCACCTTGTTGTCATAGACTAACGGAAGATTTTTTTCATTGAAACATAGGATGTTGGGTGGATGACCTTACAGAGAATTATAAAATCATGAGGAGCATAGATCGGGCGAATATTTTTTCCTAAGGTCAGGGAGTTCAAAACTACAGGATAAATTTTAAGGTGCAAGGAGAAAAATTTAAAAGTGATCCGAGAGACAACTTTTTCACACAGAGGGTGGTTTGTATGTGGAATGAACTGCCAGAGGAAGTGGTAGATGCAGACACATTTACAATATTTAAAAGACATTTGGACAACTACTTGAATAGGGAAGGTTTAGAGGGATCTGGGCCAAATGCAGGCAAATGGCACTAGCTCCATTTGGGAAAACTAGTCGGCATGGACGAGTTTCCGTGCTGTATGGTTTTTTGACTCATTTAGGAAAGTACCAAGAGGCTTCATCAGGAAAGCGCAGAGATGAAGTCAAAGCATCAGAGGGAGTACACAAAGCTCCCAACAACTCATTTACTCAGCTCTTCAAGCACCATCTGCCCCATATTCATGCACTGGACTTATCAGTCATCTGAGAACTGAAGTGGAAACAAATCATCTTCGATCCCAAGGAACTGTCACCGAAGGAGAAAAAGGATATAAGCACAATATTCTGACTCCTTGGATATCCACTGCGTATGCTGACACCTTTAGATTAATTCCTACAAAGCCAGGCAGTGAAGAAGAGTTAAGCAAATACACTGATCCATTCAGTATGTACTAGTTTTAGAGACAGCTTGATTTTTTTCAGTAGGTGCTGTTTTGAAATGTAAAACTCTGTCCCTTTAAGCAATGCAGTGAGTCTTGAAAAGGCTGGAAGCACTTTTATGCATTTCTACAAAACTCCCTGCAGAAGAGAATGAACTTCCCATTTAAAAATACAAGTGAGAACTGGTGCAGAAGAGCCATAGTCTCTGTTTTCAAGTAGCTGGCATTCAATGACTCGATGTGAATGGCTCTCCCAATGTGTCAGGCAGATAAGATTAATGCAGGTGCTATGTGGAATGTCCAGATGAAATGCACAGAATGGACCTTGTGAAGTGTAACAGATATTTGGTTCAGCGCTCACTGGCGGGGTAGTTAAGATCAAATAGCTTTGTATTTCTTCAGCTGTTTGTATCTAAAATCGAACCATGTCAATTACAATGGAAGTAATTGCTGGTGAAGGCTGTAGCAGCTGTTTAATTGTGATTTCTTCTTTTCCCGTTACCAAAAAATGAGAGAAGTGAGTTGTTGACACAATTATTTGGCATAAAGTAGTTTAGTTTTCACTTAATGCTGTCCTGATGGAGAGCCTACATTTTGCTTCTTCTCATTTATTTTCCTGTCCTGCTGAATGCTTTTAATTTTTATTGACAATATTGACTTTATTAAAGTGAATTTTACAAACCACACTTTTGAAGGAATTAATTCGATAGGCTGCACTTGCCTGTTTCCTCCCAAATGAGTTACAATTAAACTGAAATTAATTTTAGCTTCACCAAACAAAGTGGGTTTGCAAGCTGTGTGCCACAGTCCATGGATTCTACAGATTCAGGAACAATAGCAAGCATCAGTAAGACAAAGATAGCTCGTGCCTTTCTGATTGGGATCTTTATAACAGAGGTGGTCTAACTAGCCTTCCATCCCCTAAGACAATGGTTGGTAATGAAGTGGTCAACTTTTGTATTAAACAGCACCTGCTGCAGCTTGGGAACCCTGCTCTGGCATGGCACTCTGCTACACTTGTAATAGAAGCTGAGAATGGTGGCATGGTTGCTCAGTGGTTAGCACTGCTGCCTCACAGCACCAGGGATTTGTGGAGCCATTTGTGGAGGATTCTATCAGTGAAAATGGTGGTCACTTCTTAACTCAACAGAGCCACTTATTTCAAAGCGCACTCCATTTTCCTTTTTCATTGAAGTCAACGGAAAAGAAGTTGTTGTGTATATTATAA
Source organism: Rhincodon typus (assembly GCF_021869965.1). Taxonomy (NCBI): domain Eukaryota; kingdom Metazoa; phylum Chordata; class Chondrichthyes; order Orectolobiformes; family Rhincodontidae; genus Rhincodon; species Rhincodon typus. The sequence goes on along the minus strand of NC_063336.1, from coordinate 76,827,820 downwards.
AATTGAAGGTTTGCCTCCTGATCCTGTTTCCACTTTAGTGGTAAGAGTGAGATTTGGCTCCCAATTATTCTTGCAAGCATGTTTATGTGGCGTAAGGGGATTCAGATCTGGAGCAATCTCAGAAAGATGTCACAGACTTGCACATTGCTGAGTTTAAATAGCGCAGCATGGATGGGGTTAGAATACACACAAAGGTTCACATTGGAAGACACTCTGGGCTGAGACTCTGTGCAGGAAACACAGACCATGCAAATATGAACACAGAAAGAAAATAGATCAGTCTTTCCTTAAAGTAATTAAGTCAAACTCTTATGTCGAACAGACCCTTTTCAGTACGTACACCGGTACTGTGCCGCAACTCTTCCGCCTTTACATTGATGACTGCATTGGCGCTGCATCCTGCACCCAGGCTGAACTGGAGCAGTTCATCAACTTCACTAACAACTTCCACCCCATCCTCAAATTTACTTGGCCTATCTCAGACACCTTCCTCTCCTTTCTTGTCCTCTCTGTTTCCATTTCTGGTGACAGCTTACGGACGACATTTACTCTAAACCCACAGACTCCCATAGCTACCTAGACTACACCTCCTCCCATCCTGTATCCTGCAAAAACTCCATCCCATTTTCCCAATTCCACTGTCTCCATCACATCTGCTCTGATGAGAAGACATTCCACTTCCAAGCATCCCTAATGTCTGCCTTTTTCAAACAATGGTCTTTCCCCAACTCTGTCATCCAGACAAACCTTCACTGCGCCTCCTCCATTCCCCGCTCCACAGCTCTTGACCACCACTCCCCTGCAAACATAATAAAAATAGTGTTCCCCTTGTCCTCACTTTCCTCATTATGCCACTAATCCCCACATCCAATTTATCATCCTCAGACACTTCCACCAGCTACAGTTAGACCCCCAACACCTGGAACATCTTCCACTCCCCACTCCTCTCTGCCTTCCGCAAGAATCATTCCCTTCACCACTCCTTAGTTCACGGCACACTCCCCACCAACTACTCCAACCCACCTGGTACCTTCCCCTGTAACCGTAAAAGATGCAACTCCTGCCCACACACCACCTCCTTCACTTCCATTCAAGAATCAAAACAGTCCTTCCAAGTGAGACAGAACTTCACCTGCATCTGCTCCAACCTAGTCCATTGCATCCAGTGCTCTGGATATGGTCTTCTCTACGTCGATGAGACCAAACGTAGACTAGGTGACCACTCTGCCTGGCCTGCAATGGCCACCCTAACCTGCCAGTCACCATCCATTTCAAATCCCCGTCCCACTCCCTCTCTGACATGTCCATCCTCAGCATCCTCCAGTGTCGCAGCGACTTGGAATTCAAATTTGAAGAACAACACCTTATCTTCTGCCTGGGCACTCTACACCTTGGAGGACTCAACACTGGGTCTCCAATTTCAAATAACCTCCCTTTCCAGCCCCATCTCCTCTCTTCCATTCCACCTTCTGACTCTCCCTTCCAGCCACCAACCGGATTTATCCCTCACATCGACCAGCCAGGTCATACCTACTACTGGTGTCTACCTGTCATCACCATTCCGCCTCCACCCCTTCACCGTCCACCCCCACTTCATCCGCTGCTCCCGCTACCCCCACATAAGGTCCTCAAGAAGGGTAATACCCGAAATATTGACTGATCCTTTCCTCCAGGTCCTGCCTGGCCTGCTGTGTTCTTCCAGCCTCCTGTTTGTCAACTCTGGTTTATCTCTAATTATCAAGTACAGCAATATTTAGAATTAATGTACAATAAATGTTAATTTAAAGCCTAAGCCTGAAAGCTATCCTTGAGTTTGCCATTTCCTCGACCACTCTGTAAAAACCTCAAGCTCACAGGGTGACATCAAGCCATATGATAAAAGAACCAACTCTGTTCCACCTCACTGGTGTAAGAGATACATTCAATTCCTGACTGGCTGCTCTATTGCTCAGATATATGAATTACAACATCCAAACGATACACATGCCTTGAGGATTTGGTAGGAATACTTGTTAGAAATAAAATTCTAGCCACAACTACATTACAGGGAGTTTTACTGAGGTATGTTTACCTCCTGTCAGTAGTATACTTTCAGCAATCAACTAATTTGCCCAGATAGAATCCCAACAGTGCAGAAAGAGGCCATTCAATCCATCAAGTCTGTACCAACACTCTAAAGAGCATCCCACTTAGAGCTATCCCCAAAGCCTGCTTTTACCATGGCTAATCTATCTACCCTGCACATCCCTTCATAATACAGGGCCATTTGGCTCGGCCAATCCACCTAACCCATACATCTTTGGTCTGTGGGCAGTAGCTGTAGCACCCAGCAGGAACCCACACAGACATGGAGATAATGTGATAAACTACATACAGACGGTCACCTGAGGCTGGAATCGAACCCAGGTTCCTGATGCTGTATGGCAGCAGTGCTAACCACTGAGCCAGCGTGCCACCCCAAATTTAGCACCAAATCACTCTTTCCAAAATGTTTATATCTTCTTTTTACTAGGTTGTACATGAGAGCTTTGTACTGTCCTATCAAAATCCACATTGAACAACAATTCTTCAATGAGGCGTATAATTCTTTGCTAAAACACAATACGAGAGAGCCTTCCTTAATATGGTACATTTGTTGTCAACTTCCTTCAGTAAATATCTGTTCTTTCTGGACTTTCTTTCCTTAGATTATCAGTTTAGTGCTCTTATGGCCCAGCGATAGTACCTCTACCTCAGAGCCAAGAGTCCTGGGTTTAAATCCTACGAACTCCAGAGGTCAGTAATAACAGGTTTATTAGAAAATAAAGAATCATAGAATTTTACAGTCCAGAAGGTGCCCGTTCAACCCATTGTGTCTGTTTCAGCTCCTGATAAAGCTACCCAGCTGGTCCCATTCCCAGCCCTGTCTCCATAGCTCTGTAAATTCATCACTCACAAATATATAATTAGCTCTCATTTTAAACCTTGTGTAGAATTCACCTCTATTACTCTCCTAGGCAGCGCATTCCAAATCCCAACAACTCTGAGAAAAGAAGTATCTTCTCTCACTCCTAGCTCTGTCCCGAGCATCTTGAAATTGTGACGCCATAGTTACTGACATACCAAGAATTTGAAACAGAATATCCTTCTTTACCCTGTCAAAATTGTTCAAAATTTTGAACACCTCAATAAGATCACATCTTATTATCCTTGGAGTAGAGAAGATTCAACCCAATTTCTCTAATCTTTCCCTACATCCAAAATCCCTCATTCCTGGTATCATTCTGGTAAATCTCCTAAGCACTATCTCCAGAGCTTTAGCATCGTTCCTTAAATAAAGGTGCCCAGGACAGAACACAAGACTCCAAATGTGATCTGACCAATGATTTGTAGAAGTGTAACATCACTTTTGTGATTTTTTAAACTCTCTGCTTCAATTTATAAACAGAAGGATCCTCTTAGCCTTCTTAACAACAGCTTCAACTTGCCTGGCCACCTTCTGAAAATTATGCACATGAGCCCTCTGCTCCTGTACTCCTCTCTGCAGATTGAGCAAAAGTCCTCATCATCTAAATCATTGGGCATGACCCTGGACTTCTCCAATATCTAAAATACTGAGCAAAACCCCAGACTGATGAGGCTGCAGCAAATATAGGTAGTTCTCCTATAATGTGCTAGTTGCATTCTTGCATGACTTCATGCTACACAAAATCGTGCTATAGGAAATCGCATTATAGGGAAATTGCTATAGAAAATCACTATACCTGTATTCAGCAGAAAGGTCACGTTATCCAAACAGTATCCACTTTTCATCAATTGTGTCACAACAAATTCACGTTAACGAAACATGTGTAATAGCAGAACTACCCTTACACAGCAAAGCCAGTAGAATGGAGATTTCTGTCTGAGACTATTGTTCAGCCTGAAATTCCAATTTACACCTCCACTCTAAAAGAGCAATCAACCAAATCTAACAGACTCTAGCCTAAGATAGTAAGAACTGCCGATGCTGGAGTCAGAGATAATGCAGTGTGGAGCTGGAGGAACACAGCAGGTCAGGCAGCATCAGAGGGCAGAGCATTTCTGAAGAAGGGTCCTGACCCGAAACGTCAGCTTTCCTGCTCCTCTGATGCTGCCTGGCCTGCTGTGTTCCTCCAGCTCCACACTGTGTAGACTCTAGCCTTTGACAGGTTTTACACTTTGGGCTATCCAGCACAGACAGTACGACGTTACAGAGAAGCCAGGCATTCAACTTCAATCAATATCCATTCACACATACTCTTGATGATCAGGAAACCAATTAACTTAAGGTAGAATCACCAGAAACACAATGGATAACACAAATTTGGTACAAAGATAAGGAGCCCACAATCAGTATAATTGCAGGACCTGATCTCATCTGAGAGTACAATTCTGGCAGCTATTTTCCCAGAGCTAATTCCAGTGGTTAGTTCCAAGGGCAATCTGAATGAACAATGCAAAACAAATTAAAGAACTATCTGAGAGCTTCCAAGCAAGAGCTACCAGACACAGGCCTATTCCGAACCAGGGGACCCAACGGCAACTGACCACGACCAGCAGATCCAAGAAAAGAGAAACTCTGAAAACCACTGACCTGATCGACACCACAAGGCCTCAGACACATCCTGAAGTGAAAACTGGGTCCAAAAACCAAGTAATTATCCAATAGATCCATTACATCCCTTACTACATCTGCAAACTCAACATAAACTGAAAAGACTACGCAGTCTGAAATCTAGGCATCAGGTGCAGCAAGCAGAAACAGCCAGGTGTATTTCAAAATCTTGTTTTCCTCAGTGGTGAGCTGAAACACCCAAGACCCCAAAGTTCTGACTTAGCTAGCAGGGAGCGGAAGACCAATGGTGACAGTGCATTGGGACCCCAAGAATATGAAGCCTGGTTAAAGATTGTGTAATTAAAACTGTTGATTTTAGGTTCTAATGTGTCTAACCTAGCTAATAGTATAGTTGATAGTATTACTTTCCTCTGTACGGTTGATTGTGTCAATTTCCCTATTTATTGCAGTTAAGTATATTTCTTGTATTATACTACAAAGAACAAAACAGCACAGCAACAGGCCCTTTGGCCCTCCAAGCCTGCACTGACACATTTTGCTTTTCCATACTAAAACTGTCTTCACTTACACGATCCGTATCCCCCTATTCCCATCCTATTCATGCATTTGTCCAGGTGCTTCTTGAATGCTGCTATTGTGCCTGTTCCGACCACCTCCTCTGGCAGTGCATTCCAGACAATCAACGCCCTTTGTGTGAGAGCCGTGCCTCACACATCTCTTTTACACTTCCCACTCACACCTTGAACCTGTTTCCCTGAGCAATTGACCCCTCCACCCTGGGAAGAACCCTCATACTTTCCACTCTATGCATGCCATTCACAATCTTATAAAATTCTATCAGGTCGCTCCTCGACCTCTTGCATTCCAATGAAAACAAACCCAGTCTATCCAACCTTTCTTCGTAGCTAAAACCCCCATATCAGGCAACATCATGGTAAACCTTTTCTGTACCTTCTCCAAAGCATTCACATCCTTCTGATAGTGTGGTGACCAGAACTGCACATAATATTCCAAGTGTCATCTAACTAAAGTTCTATAAAGCTGCAGTATATCTTGTCTATTTTTATACTCAATGCCCCTTCCAATGAAAGCAAGTGTGTCATATGCCTTTTTTACTACCTTGCCTGCCTGCACTTCAGTGATCTGTGGACCTGAACACCCAGATCTCTCTACATATCAATACTCCTATGGGTTCTGCCATTCTCTGTATAATTTCCACCTGTACTTGACCTTCCAAAATGCACCACCTCACATTTTTCCAGATTAAACTCCATCTGCCATTTTTCTGCCCATGCCTCCAACAGATCTATCATGGGAGGCGATGGCCTAGTGGTATTATCGCTGGACCGTTACTCCAGAGACCCAGAGTTCTGGGGACCTAGGTTCAAATCCCACAATGGCAGATGGAGGAATTTGAATTCAATAAATATCTGAAATTAACAATCTAATGATGACCATGAATCCACTGTTGATTGTCTGAAAAACCCACCGGGTTCACTAATGCCCTTTAGGGAAGGAAACTGCCCATTCTTACCTGGGATCTGGCTCCAGACCCACAACAATGTGGTTGACCCTTAACAATTAAGGATGGGCAATAAATGCTGCCTAGCCAGCAACACCCTCATCCCGTGAATGAATAAAGGAAAAAAAAACCTGCTGTATCATCTTGACAACCCTCCTCACTATCCGCAACTCCACCAATTTTTGCATGGTCCGCAAACTTACTAATTAGACCAGCTACGTTTTCCTCAAAATCATTTATGTAGATCATGAACAGCACAGGTCCCAGCACTGATCCTGTGGAACATCACTCGCCACAGCCGTCCATCCTGAAAAGCATCCTTCCATTGCTACCTTCTGTCTCGTATGACTAAGCCAGTTCTGTATCCATCTTGTTAGCTCACACCTGATACCAACTGACTTCACCTTTTGTACCAGTTTGCCATGAGGGACCTTGTCAAAGCCTATACTGAAGTCCACGTAGACAACATCAACTGCTTTTTCTTCATCAATCATATTCGTCACCTCCTCAAAAAACTCGATCAAGTTAGTGAGGCATGACCTCACCCGCATAAAACCATGCTGTTTATTCCTAATCAGTCCATTTGCTTTTAAATGCTTATAGATATTGTCCCTGAGAATCTTTTCCAATAATTTCTTTACCACTGTTGTGAGGCTTACAGGCCTGTAATTTCCTGGATGATCCTGCTATCCTTTTTAAACAATGGGACAACATTGTCTATTCTCCAGTACTCTGAGAATTCACTTGTGGCCAAAGTGACATGTCTGTCAATGCTCCAGCAATTTGTTCTCTTGCCTCCCTCAATTTTCAGGGATAGATCCCATCAGGACCTGGTGATTTATCGATCCTTCATTCTCGCAGGAATGTGCTGCTCCTGAAATCTTATCAACTGCCACTTGAAATATTCCCACATGTCCATTGTGGATTTACCTTGAAACAGCCACCTCCAATCAACACTGTCCAGCTCTTGTCTAACATTGTTGTCGTTTGCTTTCCTCAAATTTAACAACTTCACCTGAGGATTGCTGTTATCCTTATCCATGAGTAACTTAAAACTTATAGTATTATGGTCACTACTCCTGAAATGCTCCCCCACTGAAACTTCACTCACCTGGCCAGGCTCATTTCCCAGGTTCAGCATTACCCCTTCCCTGGTTGGACTGATTACATATTGTGTCAACAAATTTTCCTGAATGGTCCTTATAAATTCTGTTCCATGCAAGCCCCTAGCACGAAGTGAGTCCATGTCAATATTGTAGGGGGAGTTAAAATCACCCACCACAACAACACTGCTGTTTTTACATCCTTCTAAAATCTGTCTACATGTTCTCTCCTCTGAATCCCATTGGCTGTTGAGGCCTGTAGTATACCCCCAGCATTGTGATTCCACCTTGCCTGTTCCTGGGTTCTACCTATACTGCCTCGCTCCACGAGTCCTCTGATGTATCCTCCCTCAGTACAGTTGTGAGATAACAAGGTGTAGGGCTGGATGAACACAGCAGGCCAAGCAGCATCAGAGGAGCAGGAAGGCTGACGTTTCGGGCCTAGACCCTTCTTCAGAAACAATCTCTGAAACAATTTTAACCCCACTGCGAAGCTGAAGGATCTAGGCCCAAAACGTCAGCCTTCCTGCTCCTCTGATGCTGCTTGGCCTGCTGTGTTCATCCAGCTCTACACCTTGTTATCTCAGATTCCCCAGAATCTGCAGTTCCTACTTTGTCTGAAACAGTTGTGAGATACTCCTTTATCAGTAAAGCAACTCTCTCACCCCTTTTGCATTCCTTTCTATTACGCCTGAAACAACTAAATTCTGGGGCATTCAGCTGCCAGTACTGTCCCTCTTTAAGCCAAGTCTCCATAATTGCAATAATGTTACAAGTACTAACCAACACTCTGAGTTCGTCTACTTTGCCAGTTGTACTTCTTGCATTGAAACACATGCATTTGAGACCACTTCCCCTGATCTTTTTAATAGTGTTTCCCTACCCATTCTTGTTCTTAGTCATGTTTGCCTTAGGTTTTATCTCTCTCAATTTCTGCATCTACTGCCCTACTCCTCTGGCTCCCATCCTCCTGCCACGCTAGTTTAAAACTACCCCCCAACCATTCTACCACATACCCCCAACCCCCCAGAGACTTGAGTCAGGTGCTCAGGTGTAACCTGTCCAGTTTGCACAGGTCCCATCTCCCCCAGAATTGGTCCCAATGCCCCATGGATCTGAAACCATCCCAATCACACCATCTTTTCAGCCATGTGTTCATCCTCCTGTTTCTACTCCAACTAGCTCATGGCACTGCTAATAATCCTGAGACAACCACTTTTGAAGTCCTACATTTCAACTTGCTTCTTGGTTCTCAATATTCCCCTCTTAGGACCTTATCCCTTTTTTCATCTATGTCATTAGTACCAATGTGTACCACGACCACTGGCTGTTCAACCTCTCCCTTCAGACTGCCCTGTAACTGGTCTGAGACATCCATGACCCTAACATCAGGGAGGCAACACACCATCATGGACTCTTGTTTGCAGCGACAGAAATACCTTACTATTCCCCTTATGATTGAATCCCCTATAACTATAGCATATCTATGCCTATCTCTCCCTCCTTCTGCAGCAGAGCCAACCATGGTGCCATGAATTTTTCTGCTGCTGATATCCCCTGAGAGGCTATTCCCCTCAACAGTATAAAAAACAGTATGTCTGTTTTGCAGGGGAATAGCCACAGGGGATTCCTGCACTGCCTGCTTAGCCCTCCAGTTCGGCTTGGTGGTTACCCATTCCTTTCCTGCCTGCCAATTCTGAGTCTGCCCTGTGACCGCCTCTCTATATGTGTATCACAACACTCTCCAACTCTCGAATGCTCCACAGTGTCCCCATGCACCGTTCCAACTCCGAAACTTGGGCTTCCAGGAGTTGCAGATCCCAGGCACTTGAAACATGCCTGGCTTCCCACTTCGAACAAAAGGAGCAGACTACGAGTTGGAGCTCTCCTGTCATGACTTACCCCTTTAAATTAATTAATATGTATTTTAAATAAATGCAGAGATTGTTTTGCTCTGAAACACCTGCCTACTGCCTTCTTCATTTCATATTCCCTAAAGACGTCCAGTGTCTCAAACCAGGGATCAAGGGATAAATTGGACCACTCTAATATCAGAAAACAACTGATTGCAAACCAGAACCCTACATCTCAAAATTCTACCATTGAACCTACATTGGCTGTTCGTGTTTCTTCTACCAAAATGCATTACATCACATTTCTCTGCATTGAAATTCATTTGACAGATGTCAGCCCATTTGGCCAACTTGTCAATGTCCCTCTGAAGTCACTCAGCAGCATCCTCACATGTCACTATTCTCCCTAGCATGTATCGTCTGCAAACTTAGAGATTTCCATCTCCAAATCATTAGAAAAAATAAGGGTCCCAACACTGATCGTCAGGGAACATGACTTTCAACTTGTCCCTGATCTGAGAAATGCCCAATTGTACCTACCGTCTGTTTCCTATCTTTTAGCGAACTTCTAATCCATGCTGCCAAGGAGCCATCAATTCCAAATATTTCTAACTTGTTAACCAATTTGTCACATGGCACTTAATCAAATGCTTTCAGAAAGTCCAACTACCTAACATCCACAGCATTACCCTCATCCACTGCCTGTGACACCTCAAAGAACTCAATTAAATTTGTCAGACATGACCTGCCCTTGATAAAGCATGTAAAGCATATCAAATATTGACTGATTTTTCTCTAGTACATTTTACCTTATCCCCACATAATGGCCTCTATCGTTTTCCTATTATTGATGTCAAGCCGACAGTTCTGTATTTTCCTAGGTTATCCTTTGCCCTTTTCTTAAACAATGATGTCATATTTGCCATCCTCCAATTCCCTGGGACTAATCCAGTCTTCAGACAGGCCTGGAAAATTTCTGTCAATGGCTCTGTGATTTGTTCCCTCCCCTTCCCTCAGTAAACTAGGATGCATCCCATCAGGGCCTGGTGACTTCTCCACCTTGAGTGTTACCAGCCTTTTCAGCATCTCTCCTTAATCTATCACTGGACTGTTCAGTTGCTCAACATCCACATTTTCAACTAGCCTGTTATCAACATTGTTTAATTTGGTAAAGATAGAAGCAAAATATTTATTTAGTACCTCTGCTATATCCTTTGCTTCAGTGAGGAGTTTACTCTGCTTGTTCCTTATGGGGCCCACTCTGTCCTTCACTTATCTTTCATTATTAATATGTTTGCAGAACATTTTACATCCGTTTTAGCACAACCTTTCCTCAGGCATCCTCGTTTTTCTGCATTAGCCTCTCTTCTGCATTTGAGATACTTTTCCTGATTTCTACTGTTATTACTATTCTGGTATATATCATATACCTCCTTTATTTTCCTTACTTTCTCATCGATATCCTTAGTTCTCAATGGTATTCTAGCTTTGGATGCTGTATTTATTTCTCATGGATATGTACTTAGCTTGCATCATATTCAATAAAAACTGAAAGAATTGTAGATGCTGTGAATCAGGAACAAAAACAAAGTTGCTGGAAAGGCCCTTCAGGGTCACCAGACCTGAAACGTTAACTCTGTTTTTTTCCTTCACAAATGCTGCCAGACCTGCTGAGCTTTTCCAGCAACTTCAGTTTTTTTGCATCATGTTCATCTCTCTTTTGAAATTCTCCTATTTTTCATTTACTGTTTAATCCACCAAAACGAGTTTCTAATTAACATGCTCCAGTTCAACCTTTAGACCCCGAAAATCTGCACTTTTCCAGCCTAGGATCTCAATCATTGACTGATTTTTATCCTTTTCCAATTTAATACTGAACCTTATCACGTTATGATCACTATTTCCCAAAGGTTCCCTCACGGCATCACTTCCGGTTCTGTTTTTCAGCAGTTTGTATATCGGGTCCAGTTCAATGTGTTTGTCTTTGAACTGGACCCGATATACAAACCACAGAGAAACAGAACTGGAAGTGATGCCAACCACCACAGCAAACCAAAGTATATAAGTAACAAGCGGAACTGAACACCAACGCCTCATCGAAGATGCACTAACAATGTTACCTAGCAGGCTGACGAAACGTCTGCAATCAAACACACCAGCTCAGTGAGCAAGTCTACAACCTCATCCACAATCCGAGCTACAGATCTTTTCAAAAACTTTTAATTTAACCCTGCCCTTATCTCTTCATTGTCCATTTGAAGACCACTATTTCTTTGTTCAGTGTCAACACTCAAGCTTTCCCTCACTTCCATTTCCCCATTCCCCATCTTCTATTTTGCCCTCTGTGTTACTTCCAAAAGTAGTTTTGGAACCGACCCAACAGTCAACCCACCCTCCAGGCCTTACAAGTATAAATCCACCCTGCATACTATTTACTGTCTTAGCCAGAAGATTAGTTCCTTTCAGGTGAAAACCATCTCTTCTGATCAGCTTTCTCCTTTCCCAAACGTGATTCAATGTCCCAAAAAATCTAAAACCCTCTCTTCTAAACTATCCCTCAAGCCAAACAGTTATCTCCCTGATCTGCCTTTGCAAAAATTATGAAGCTCATTGCACAGGTACTATTTCTAAGATTACTACCCTGAAGGGCCTGTGTTTTAACTTACTCCCTAACTTCGGAAAATGACCCTGCAAGTCCTCCAAGCTATTCTTCTCTATGTTGTTGGTTCCCACATGAGCAACAACCTCTGGTTGTTCACCTTCACTTTTCAGAAGTTTTTCTAGCTGTTCAATTATGTCTCGAAATCTTGCACCTGGGAGGAAACAGAATATATGGGACTCACGATCTTGGTTGCAAACCACACTGTCTATCCCTCAAACTGTTAAGTCACCTACTACTTTACTAATTTCAATCAATATGCATTTGTGACATTTTCATACAGTTTTCAATATCTTTCTCAGTACATAGTCTAGATGAATTAGCTTATTTTTTAAAAATGTGTTCAATCATGACAATCTTCTAGCTTTGTAGTACCAGGCATCATGGGGACAGGTTTCAAGAAATCATGGAGGCCTTGGCCACAGGTTGGAAAGCTGGTGAAAATCTCACATTGTCTCCTTTAAAGAAGGCCCACTAAATTTTGAATCAGGCAGTTAAATAGTTACTGGTGGGCCTTTCATGGGATTGGATGCCTGGAGCTGTCATCCAATCAGAGTTTGGCAACTCTTTTGCTTAGCAGTGCCATTGGGAAGGCAGTGGCTTCTGCTACAATGACAGCTCCAGGAGGTCCAGAGGTGTTGTTTCCAACCACCACTTTCCTGTTCAATTAAATGCCTTGTCTGCTGACTATATTGATCACAGAGAAAACATACAATCCAGTGCCTGACTCAACATTCTTTGGAATTTGGTAAGTTATGATGAAAGTAATGCAGCTGTGTGCTGCTCCATTCATTGGTTTCAACTAGATTTTACAACTGTTGGTCTCTCACTAAGTTCCTTAACTTTAAAGATGTTATTTTTCTACTGCAGGCTAATGAATCTCTTAAAATGTAATTAGAAAAAGCCTTCTTCTGCTTGTTTCAAGTGCCTTTAGTTCAGAAAGCCGTTTTGTCTTCTCAACATGTAAGGACTTAAGAACTAGGAGCAGGAATAAGTAATTCAGTGTCTTCACCCTGTTCTGTGATTCAATACAATCACGGCTGATCTCATCTCAACCTTAACCTTACTTTCCTGCCTGCTTCCCATAATCCTTCAACTCGTTACTAATTAAAATCTGTCTATCTCTTCTTTAAATTTACTAATGGCCTAGCATCCGCCATACTCTGGGGTAGTGAATTCCACAGATTCATCACCCTTTAAGAGAAGTAATTTCTCCTCATGTTGATTTTAAATCTGTTATCCCTTATCCCTTATCCTAAAACTATATCCTCTTATTCTAGAGATAACACAGTGTGGAGCTGGAGGAACACAGCAGATCAGGCAGCACCAGAGGAGCAGGAAAGCTGATGTTTTGGGTCGGGACCCTTCTTCAGAAATGCTCTGCCCTCTGATGCTGCCTGACCTGCTGTGTTCCTCCAGCTCCACACTGTTATGTCTGACTCCAGCATCAGCAGTTCTTACTATCTCGTCTTATTCTAGGTTGCCCCACATGAGGGAACATCCGCTCTACATTGACTTTGTCAATTACCTTTAGCATCTTATGTAACTCAATTAGATCTCCTCTCATTCTTCTAAACTTCAGAGTCAATAGAGCTAAACTGCTCAATCTCTCTTTATAAGACAAACCCCTCATCTCTGGAATCAATCTAGTGAACCTCCGCTGAACTGCCTCGAATGCAACTACATCCCTTCTCAAGTAAGGCAACCAAAATGGTATGCAATACTCCAGGTACAGTCTCATTAATGCCTTATGCACTGGCAGCTCTACAACTCTCTCTACTGTAGATACTATATTTCTTCAAAAATAAATGCTAAAACTTTGATTGGTTTTGTACAGCAGTGTACAACTAACAGAATTCTATATTTCATTGGTGCTATCAATGCTTCGCATCTTGACCATGAATTGATTGGATTTCACAGATCGCAAGTACAAATTTCACTTCTTCCACTGATGCTGTCTTGGTCCCTCAATGTATTTCTCCATAGAAAATATTAAATATGTTAAAGGCACAGACCTATCTGACTCAGATTGGATGATTAGTAATTTAATTGAATTATATTTAGCAGATAGATAAACTAACCACTTCATTTAATTCAACTAGGGCACAATATGAGTGAATTATATTCTAACACCAGCTTACACCTGAACTGAATAACTTGATTGAAATGTTGACATCTAGCAGTTTAATTTTAAAATTTTCAGTATCCCTGGTTATGTATTTTGCAGTGATGAATAGTTGGCTCCATTCTCCATGCGACTTGTGGGTTTCCTCTGGGTTCTCCAATTTCTTCCCATAGTCCAATGATGTGTAGGTTAGGTGGATTGGCCATGCTAAAAAATAAAATGCCCCGTGGTGTTTAGGGATGTGCAGGTTAGGTGGGTTAGCTATTGCAAAAACCCCACATGGGGTTATATGGTGGGATGCTGTTCAGAGAGTTGGTGCAGACTCGATAGAACGAGTGGCCACTTTCTGCATTGTAGGGATTCTATAATTCTACGATTAGAGCAATTAACTTCTAACCAGCTCTATTCCCTTCCTAGCATACTGGTTAATGAATGGGACATGCCTGTACCAAGCAAACATGTCAATCATTTCTATCAAATATTGCCTGGGCATGGCTGTACATTAAGCAATGAGAGTGCTGATCCATTTTTGAAAGAATTTGATATTTCTGTTAGTTTCTTGTTTTCCTCATCTAAGGAGTTACACACAAGTGTCATTAAATGGCCTATAGTTAGCCAATTATCGAACCTCTCCCTCTTTAAGCAATGTACAGTCATACCATCAAGGGGTGGTAACTTCACAAAGTTGGATTCCACTAATTATTTACTGGATCAATCATGTTTGAGGCTGAGTGAATTTTCTTGCTGTATCTTGCCAAACTCATCACATTAGCTGGCAATCCCATCCTTACGGCAGGTAACATATCAACTTAATTTATCATGCACCATTCCCAAGGCAACTCATCATTCACCAGAGATTCCAGAGTTGACTAGCGTTCCTGGTACCGATACCATCTGTAAAAGCCTGTAAAACACAGACAAGCACTGTTGGTCCAAAGCTGCCCTGCACGATTCCTGATATCTGACCTGGACATGACAGACGGGGGGAAATTTTTCACCAGCATTTGTGGACAAAGACCAGGAGCTTGTGCTGGATGGGGTGGTGCACAAGTGGGATTCCCTTTTACCCTAGGACTAACTGAGGATGCCATGATACCAGTCCATACCAGTTTGGTTCAAGGTTGCCAACCAGGTCAGAGGAGTCTCGGCCATCTGGAGGAATGCCCAGCACTGTAGAAAGAAGATGAATGATCT
Source organism: Rhincodon typus (assembly GCF_021869965.1). Classification (NCBI taxonomy): domain Eukaryota; kingdom Metazoa; phylum Chordata; class Chondrichthyes; order Orectolobiformes; family Rhincodontidae; genus Rhincodon; species Rhincodon typus. Next base: position 76,812,788 of record NC_063336.1, on the reverse strand, counting down.
CCTCTATTCTGCCAGTATAAGTGATACAATATTGTCTCTGATACTTCACACTCAGTCTATCTCGATATTGTGTCCACATCCCACTAAGGGTCATGCTGTACACCTCTTACTATTGCCTGCAACATTCTTCCCACATGCCCTCACTGTTCTTAATCCCTGACACCACAAACCCTGCATGTCTTTAGTACTGTCTACTCACTTGCTTGGGAAATCTCCCCACCTGCACTGTAATAGCTGTGCTACCCAATTTTGTTTCCTATGATATCCATTCATCTCATTGCAGGAGAAAGGTGGCATGGTGCCTGAAGTAGTTAGCACCGCTGCCTCACAATGCCAGGGTCTAAACCCAGGCGACTGTTTGTGTGGAGTTGCACATTCTCCCAGTGTCAACATGGGTTTCCTCTGGGAGCTCCGTTTCCTCCCAGAGTCCAAAGATGTGCAATTCCGGTGGATTGGCCATGTTAAATTGCCCTGTATCAGTGATGTGGAGGCTAAATGGATTTGACCATGGTAGATGGGTTACGTGGATGGGGCAGATGCTCTTCAGAGAATCGGTGCAGACCTAATTGACCAAATGGCCTCTATCTGTACTGTAAGGTTTTTTTGATTCTAAAACTTCTGCCAATAGGACTGAGAGTCAAGGAAGGTAATAGTCTGCTCGACGTTTGGCTTCTCATCGCTCATGTGGAGAATAACCTGACTCTGACCATCACAGCAGGACCTGGACTGGTTTTGGACGATGTCCTTGACTTACTGGGAAGGGGCCACTGAGTCAAGGCTATTTCCCCCTTGATTTGATTTGTCTGAAACCTGTCGACAACTGTGGCAACTGTAGCAATCATCTTGCCTTTGAGCCCATCTTAAAAGTGACATAACAAAACAGTTGTGTAAGTAAAATTGCTGTTATAATTGTATTGGCTAATGCCCATAGGTCATGCCTGAGATGTTGGTAACCAGTGTCCAATATGAAGATCTGTTGGACCAAATAGTACCTGCCAGATACCTGCTCTGATTTCCATGTTGAGATTTCAAGATGGCTGTTTGTATGGTGACTTTGGCAAGATCACAACCCATGGTGACTTGGGCTGCTAAAAATACGTTTAACGAGAAATAGTGAGAATCAATCTTCTATAATAAAAGTAAAATGCTGTGGATGTTAGAACTCTGAAGCAAACACGGACAATGCTAGAAAAAGTCAGCACATCTGGTAGCATCTGTGAGGAAAGAAACACAGTTAATATTTTGAGTCTGGTATAACTCTTCCTCAGTGCTGAAGAAAGTACCCAAGATAGTACAAGATGATCTCAATGATGAGATGACCAGTTCACCTGAATTCCCAATCATCTCGCCATGGTACACGTCATTCAGTTCCTCATAAGATTCCAACCTCTATATTTTTTTCTCTACAGATGCTGCCAGACCTGCTGAGTTTCTCCAGCACTTTCTGTTTGTATTTCAGATTTCCAGTGTCTGCAATATTTTCGTTTCACATAGGCTTTCTCATATTATTTCCTTTCGTATCTTTCACACAAAGAGTAACTTCTTGCTGGATAGTGAATTCTGAACCAGTCAATATTCCCACTTAAATGGCACTGCAGACCTTGTGGATAAACCTCTGACAGTTGACAAACTTTCTTTGGTTCCCAGAGATGTCTCCAGCAATTTCCTTATGTGGAAGTGTTTTAAAACAAGATAAACATGATGTTTTGTTGAGTCATTTACTGAAATGACTTTCTAACAGGGGCCTGAAGCAGCTGCTGCTGGTGACTGTTTGCAAGCTGTAGATAAATCAGTAGAGATTCCTGTAAGGCTGGCATTCTCCTCTACATCAAGAATGAAGGTGATTCATTGATTAATGATTTTTCTCAGAATGAGAGGCTCAAAGTGCTTTTAAGTACAATGTCTCTCATTAAACCTGTCTGCTTGTCTCTCATCATGAAATCTTTCACAACTCATATGGTCACATGACATAACATTTTATATAGTATGGTGTTAATTTTGATACGATAATGCTCCTGAAAAGTACTTGGTTGTATCTTGCAATATTAAAGGTGTAGTTTTGATGCAAGATGTTGTTGTTCAACAAATCTGAAGGCTTACATTTTTAAAGTGTCATTTCTCAACACCAGTTTCCAAAACACTCCGCAGCTAATGAACTACTCTTCTGGGACAGTCAGTACAGGTATTTCTGCTGTTTCGTTAATGCAAATTGGCTGTAACGCAATTCATGAATAGTGAATGCTCTTTGGATAATACAAACTTTCTGATGCACAGGTATAGTGATTTTCTATAGCAATTTCCCTGTAATGCAATTTTCTATGGTGATTTTCTATAGCGCAAGGTCACACAAGAACACAACCATCACATTATAGGAGAACTATCTGTAAAATGCACAGAGCATGCTCCCATAGACAATAATGTGGTAATTGGGGTTTTGCCTTTAACCATCTTTATGCCATTATCAGATTTGGTGAAGCTGAATCCAGTCTTGAGCATTAACCCTTTCAAAACCATTCCCTTACACAATATTTATGACAAAACAATTTTTAAAACAATTTTACAATGATGTTGTTGAATAAGCATTGGCCAGGCTTCTGAGGAAGAGTCACAGCAGACTCAAATTCTTGCTCCACAGATGTTGCCAGACCTATAGAGTTTCTCAAGCAATTTCTGATTTTGCTTCAGATTTCCAGCATCTGCAGTTTTATTACTTTCACTGAGGGACACCTGGCTGTCGTTTAGATATGGTTCCATCCACCTAAGAAAGCAGACAGAAATCCCTGTTTAGTCTCTACCAAAACATATTACTTCTGACCATACAACACTCCAGCTTAGATTTTTGTGCTCAAACCCTATCCAACTCGAGCCAAGGTGCTATCCATTGAGCCACAAGTTGTGCAACTGGTGACAGGGTCTTATAAGTATATGTTACATTTAAAGTCAGTTTTATGCAGCAGAAGAAGTCAGTTAAAGCCATCTTGTATACAATAAAGCCCATTTCATCAGTAACAAATTGTAAAGGCATGAATTGCATTGGACCTAAATAAATCTCTTCAACTAGTTTTGGCTCATTATCGTCCCGTGAAGGTAAGAAAATTCTATATCATTATTTAGCTTCCATTAGTAAAGATTGAAATGAATCGCAAAACAATAACAGGTGCCTGGTTGATTGATTGGATTTATTCAGCCTTCCATACACACCTCTCCCAGAATATGACAAAAAAGCAAACAGAAACTGTTAAATCATTCAGGCCTGTGATTCTCCCTCCTGGTATTAACAGAGTATACTACTTCTTGAAGCTGGTGCTACTTATACCAATTCCCACCTTGCATTGTTGATCAATCCACATCAGCAGGAGGCACACTTCTTTTGCTGACTTATTGTGTTTTATATTAATATCGGTAATATTCCCAAAGTCTTCTGAGAATAATAGAATTAGCTGCCGAGAGTCTCTGCTCTGTAAATCAAAATACGGAGATTATTAATGAACAGATTTTTTTTCTATGAGCTGTCTTTTCTTAACTGTTATTTGTAACAAAAATACTGAAATATGTTAAACATTTGAATATATTATAAATTTCTTTACACTGTACTGAATATAAAGATTATGTTTGCATACTATACATTTCAGAATGTTGATGAATATTGCTGCACTGTCAAAGAATTTACCTATTCATAGAACATTCATAGAAAACAGACATTTGATCAAACTGCAGTTTTGCTGCAGGGTCAACTTTATATATGTCATTTGTAAATCTTTCACTTTACGATTAATAGCCAATTTATTTATGGCTGTTCAGTGGCATCTGTTTTATTAGCAGTTGCTTTGTGGGAACACACTTGCCACTCAATGGGAAGTTTTGATTTCAAATGACCATCTAAAGATTTGTGCGCAAAATCTAGGCTGATTTGCTTATTGCAATACTAAGGGTGTGCAGCAGTGTAGGTTTGGAAAGAGCTGCCTTTCAGATGGGAATTTCAACTGAGGATCTGTCTAATATCAACTTATTCTTTAACTGTAAAAGATAATCTAGTCATGACCATTTTGCTGTTTGTGAGAGTGTTTTCTGTGTGCAAATTGGCTGTCTTGTTTTTGACACTACAACAGTGAGATTACTTTGAAAGCACATGGCATGGCAGAGTGGTGATGTGGAAGCTGATGCCAGCAAATGCAGAACAGCAATGCTGTTCTTCCTTTTTTTCCACATATTTGGTCATCCTTACAATGGAGGAAGGCACCCTCTCATTGTCCTGTCCTGCCTGTTATTTCTCATCCATCCAACACCACCAGTAAATTAAGTGATTCTTCACATTATTTGCTGATTTTTCATTGAATTGATAGAACCATGCAGCACACAAAAGCATTCACCCCATTATGCTTGTGCTGGTCCTTTAAAAGCACAATCAAATCAGAACAAGTTTTGGGATCTTGCTTTGTGCAAAAATTAAGCAGACACATTTTTGTCAAAGATTAACTTGTGCAGAAAACCTTGAGATGTGTTTCAGTCACCTGGTTGCCCAGTCTTCTTTTAAACACAGTGGACCATAGATAAGAACTCCAAAATTTATCTTCAGCCCATGTATCGGACAAATTTGTAACCTTTCTTTCTTCAGTAAGGGACATATGACATAGGCATGTCCTGCACCACAAGAAGTTGTACTGAATGTACCCAAAATTTAAGTCCTATAAAAACTCTCAGGAACTACCAGAGAGGAAAATGTGAATTTTCAGGGCATTAATCTAACTCGGAATCCAGGGTCAAAAGACAGTGAACTAACTCAACTGCAGTTGTGCGTTATTTTTCAATGCATATGTAATGTGAAAATTGATATAAGTCATTAAGAAAGTAAATTTTCTTTGAAATTCTGTCATTTATCCTCCACTTACTTGCCCGTCAAAGACTGTTGACATTAATATTGTGTGAATTTGTGACATGTTTGAAGAAAAGCTTCAATAATGAAGCCATGGGTTGCATAAATATTTGATTTAGTTATAACAAATTATTTTCACTTCTAGTAATATTTTTATTGTTGCATAATTATGATAAGAATGTAACAAAATTAGAAAAAGTTTAATACTAATTACTGTTGTGTGATACATGTTTATGGATAATTGAAAACAAATAATGCAGTTTCTCCTTTTACTTGCAGTGTCTCCAGAGACTAGTATGAAAGTTGAAATAGTCAGAAACATGTGTGAAAACAAAGGCCAGCTGCTTGCTCTCAAATTGGTAGTATCAAGTTGGAAACACCATTTGATGTTTGTGTATATGTGTTTTTTGGAGCAGGACATGAGGAGGACCGGTGCAAGGATGGGGCAGTTTTAACCAAACCAAGTTCAAATATTCTCTGTAATATTATTGTGCAGTCAAGATAGTGGAGTGAAGGTGGTGCAGCACTCCCTCTCCTCTTGGCTCCCCTGTAGGGACAACCGAAATCATAAAACTTGTGTTCTTCATAGGCTCCAGCAGCCCCTTCCTCTACCACTGATTAGATGACTTAAGCCTGGGAAGGCCACAGCAGCCTTTCTTTGTCAAGACTTTTGTCAATGAGGTACTTACAGAAACAGGCAGAGCAAGTCTATCTTGTTTTTGACAGCTGTCAGTTTGCCAGCAGGTGCCATTCTTGGTGTGGGGGAAGGTGTAGAAGACAGGCATGTGGACATATATTTAATCTTTGGGCTCCCCCAGTATTTAAATCAATGCTTAAACAAAGGTGTTGACCAGGTTATTGAGATATTGTATGTATCTATGATTAAGTAAGCCATATGCCATTGATCTCATCATTTAACTTCCTTAATGTTATCATACTATTATGTAATATCCTTCAACTCCTTTTTGAATAGTGGCTGCTGTATTTTGTAATCCATTGGGAACATTAATTTGTCCACCGGCTTGAGCACAGATCATGCCAGTATCTCTAATGGTGTTGCATTTACTTGCACTGTGAATACATTTTCTGAAACTTGAACCAATTTCATTGTTCATGTTATCAGATTTAACTTGATAACTTTAGAGAATATACAAGACCATTCTCACCTCACTTAAGCACTTTTATCATTCCCTGTTGTCTGGCTGTTCACCCCTCATTCATAAACACACCTACTCACTCTTTAACTTAATTAAATCATTCCCCAAATAGCATGTAGGAGAAATGCCAAAACCACTGTAAAATCAATGATATTTCTTCATGCCCCATGTTAATGTAGGAATGCAGAGAAATTAGTGGCTTTATTTTTACAATTCACTAATGATAAATATTAATGGAATAAGTCACTATATGAACTTTCACATAGTAATGCTAACGGTTTAATTTACCTATGGATGGAAGGTGCACTTTTATTCATTGACTAGACAGTCATAGGAATGTTTTATGTGCTGCCCATCATCTCTAATGTATTATATAAAATTATATAAAATGGAGCTTCTCAGTGCCATGATCTTTTGTATTACTCCCTGGCTATTTGATGCATTCAGACAGAGGTACTCCTTTGAAACAACAGTACTCAGTATGGACCAGAGTGTGTCTGTCAGCTGCCTTCCCTTCAACATGTTGTTTCTGAAAACTTGAGGCTGCACATGCCCCTGAGCTGTGGTTCAATGATCTCTCGGGTATAGAGAGCTGAGTGAAACTCACTGCTTTGGTTATCCACAGCTGAAAGGATTCAAATAAGAGGCGAGGTTATCCAAATCTCCCAACTGGTTGTAGAAGTGAGTCTACTCAAACACCGTTAACTAATGAAACTACACATCACTGCAGTCTATTTTTCTTCTTGTGGGGAGCAAGAGGAAGCATCATCTAGAGAGGCACAGCAACAAACCTAGCTCTATTGCAGCAACCTTGCTCAAAGTGGCCCTCCAATATAACAGCAGATTGGGAGATGGCATCCACAAAATTATAAGCAAGTAATTTTATTTCCTTTTCCCATGAAAACGTTGAGAGACTTTTTTTTTCTGAACAAGAAAGAAGTTTGCTAAATCACCCTAAAGCACCCATGCTGATTTATTGAAGGCAGGAGAGAAGAAAGATCCCTGACAAGAGAAGAGGAAGGTCCCTGACTGAGGGGAAAGGTGTTATAGAAGTGGAAGGCTTCACAATCCCTTAAATCAATTATCTCACTTCAATAAGTAAAATTTCATCCAAATTTGTTTTCAGGCTGTGAACAGTGAGGACACCATTATTTTTCTTCCTGCTACAAATGAAAGAGAATCCTACTTTCTGCAACATTTTAAGAAAAAGCAAACTGTAAAAAAAGTAATCCTTTCAAAGTTGCAATTCATTTGAATCCTGACATCATTTTGGTAATTAAAACAAAACATTGCAGCAAATCACAGCCTGTCTACAATATTGATCCTTTAAAACTTCTCAAACAGCAGGTAAGCAGTATAAATATTGAAATATTTAGTAATTCAGCTCCATGCAGTAAGTGAAAGCAAATTTGAGAGTGCTCCATTGGGGGGTGTACAATCTTCCAAAACTCAATGTACCCCATTGTGCTGCGACAGCCAATTACCGTGACTCAAGAGAAGGGACACAAATCTATTCCAATGCCTCAAAGCCAATAGATAATTTAAATGATGGTGAGAACAGAAAAGGGCAATACATGGTCCAACAGTAAGCTCGTGTACAGAGACTTCTCAGTTCCTTGATGCACAACAACTGGAAGTTGAACTGAGAATCATTATTTTATTCAGTCCTGAGATGTGGATTACACCAGCAATTATTTCCTAGTTGCCCTTGGAAGGTTTAGGTGAGCTGCTTTCTTAAAACAAAACTGACTGGTGTAGCTGTACCCACAATACTGTTTGGGAAGGAGTTTCAGAATTCTGACACAGTGACAGTCAAGGAATGGTAAGGATTGCATTGTGCTTGGAGGAGAACATAGAACATAGAACATTACAGCGCAGTACAGGCCCTTCGGCCCTCGATGTTGCGCTGACCTGTGAAACCAATCTGAAGCCCATCTAACCTAAACTATTCCATTATCATCCATATGTTTATCCAATGACCATTTAAATGCCCTTAAAGTTGGCGAGTCTACTACTTTTGCAGGCAGGGCATTCCACGCCCTCACTACTCTCTGAGTAAAGAACCTACCTCTGACATCTGTCCTATATCTATCACCCCTCAATTTAAAGCTATGTCCCCTCGTGCTAGCCATCACCATCCGAGGAAAAAGGCTCCCACTGTCCACCCTATCTAATCCTCTGATCATCTTGTATGTCTCTATTAAGTCACCTCTTAACCTTCTACTCTCTAATGAAAACAGCCTCAAGTCCCTTAGCCTTTCCTCATAAGACCTTCCCTCCATACCAGGCAACATCCTGGTAAATCTCCTCTGCACCCTTTCCAATGCTTCCACATCCTTCCTATAATGCGGTGACCAGAACTGTACGCAATACTCCAAGTGCTGCCGCACCAGAGTTTTGTACAGCTGCAACATGACCTCATGGCTCCGAAACTCAATCCCTCTACCAATAAAACCTAACATACCCTAAGCCATCTTAACAACGCTATCAACCTGGGTGGCAACTTTCAGTGATCTATGCACATGGACACCGAGATCTCTCTGCTCATCCACACTACCAAGAATCTTGCCATTAGCCCAGTACTCTATTCCTGTTACTCCTTCCAAAGTGAATCACCTCACAATTTTCCGCATTAAACTCCATTTGCCACCTCTCGGCCCAGCTCTGCAGCTTATCTATGTCCCTCTGTGACCTGCAACATCTTTCCGCACTATCCACAACTCCACCGACTTTGGTGTCATCCGTAAATTTACTAACCCATCCTTCTACGCCCTCATCCAGGTCATTTATTAAAATGACAAACAGCAGTGGCCCCAAGACAGATCCTTGAGGTACACCACTAGTAACTGAACTCCAGGATGAACATTTCCCATCAACCACCACCCTCTGTCTTCTTACAGTTAGCCAATTTCTGATCCAAACCGCTAAATCACCCTCAATCCCATGCCTCCGTATTTTCTGCAATAGCCTACCATGGGGAACCTTATCAAATGCTTTACTGAGATCCATATACACCACATCAACCGCTTTACCCTCATCCACCTGATTGGTTACCTTCTCAAAAAACTCCATAAGGTTTGTGAGGCACGACCTACCCTTCACAGAACCGTGTTGACTATCCCTAAATCAAATTATTCCTTTCTCGATGATTATAAATCCTATCTCGTATAATCCTTTCCAGCACTTTACCCACAACCGAAGTAAGGCTCACTGGTCTATAATTACCAGGGTTGTCTCTACTCACCTTCTTGAACAATGGGACAACATTTGCTATCCTCCAGTCTTCTGGCACTATTCCTGAAGACAATGACGACATAAAGATCAAAGCCAAAGGCTCTGGAATCTCCTCTCTAGCTTCCCAGAGAATCCTAGGATAAATCCCATCCAGCCCAGGGGACTTATCTATTTTCACACCTTTCAGAATTGCTAACATCTCCTCCTTCTGAACCCCAATCCCGTCTAGTCTAATGGCCTGTATCTCAGTATTCTCCTTGACAACATTGTCTTTTTCCTGTGTGAATACTGACAAAAAATATTCATTTAGGACCTCTCCTATCTCTTCGGACTCCACGCACAACCTCCCACTACTGTCCTTGACCAGCCCTAATCTTACTCTCGTCATTCTTTTATTCCTGACATACCTATAGAAAGCTTTAGGGTTTTCCTTGATCCTACCTGCTAAAGACTTTTCATGTCCCCTCCTGGTTCTTCTTAGCTGTCTCTTTAGATCCTTCCTGGCAAACTTGTAACTCTCAAGCGCCCTAACTGAGCCTTCACGCCTCATCTCTACATAAGCCTCCTTCTTCCTCTTGACAAGAGATTCAACTTCTTTAGTAAACCACGGTTCCCTCGCTCGACCACTTCCTCCCTGCCTGACAGGTACATACTTCTCAAGGACACACAGTAGCTGTTCCTTGAACAAGCTCCACATTTCAATTGCAGGTTGCAAGAGCTTGCAGGTAGTGGTGTTCCCATTTAACCCCTACCCTCATCCATCTAAATTCTTAGAGGGTATAGGCATGGAACTTGTTGTCAAAGGACCTTTAGTGTCCTGTTGTAGTCCATCTTGCCAACGGTATGCACTGCTGCTACACTGAGTGTCAGTTGTGGAGGAGTAAATGCTTGTGGATGTCATGCCAAAAAAACAGGCTACTTTGTCCTGGATGGTGTCAAGCTTCTTGAGTGTTGTGAAGTTGCAATCATGGGGAGTATTCATAACACTCCTGACTTGAGGCTTGTAGATGATGGACAGGCATTGGGGAATCTGGAGGTGGGTTGATTACTGCCATATTGAAAAAAGAACAAAGAACAATACAGCACAGGAACAACCCCTTTGGCCCTCCAAGCCTGCGTCAACATATTTTGCCCTTCCATACTAAAACTGTTTCACTTACAGGTTCTGTATCCTTCTATTCCCTTCGTATTCATGTATTCATCCAAATGCTTCTTTAATGCTGCTATTGTGTCTGCTTCCACCTATCTCCACTGGCAGCACGTTCCAGTCACTCTCAACCCTTTGTGTGAAAAACCTGCTCGCAAATCTCTTTTAAACATCTGCTCCCACCTCCCTCCACACAACCCCGCCCCCCCCACTCTCTGCACCTTGAACCTGTGTCCCCTAGTAGTTAACCCCTCTACCCTGGGAAAAAGCCTCATGCTTTCCACTCTATCCATGTCATTCACAATCTTATAAACTTTCTATTATGATTGCTCATTTCTGACCTGATTTTGTAGCCATGATACCAGCATTTGGTTTACATTATGGGCTGAACTGCAGCCTGTATTCTGAAAACAACAAATGCTAGAGATCACAGCAGGTCGGACAACATCCATGGAGAGAAAGAGCAAGCTAACGTTTCAAGTCTTGGCGATTCTTCATTAGAGCTGAAGTGAAGTGTCGAGGGAAGAATTTTTAGGCTATAGTTTGGCTGGAAAAGTAGGGGTAGTGGGTGTAGGGTGCTGTTGGAGAAGATATTTCAGATTAAATGATCGGAATGTGAGAATTGCAGAACAAAGGTGTGTCTCCTGCCAGACTTGAAAGGACTTGCTGTTCCCATTGGATCCTGCAATCCACGATCAATGCCATGCACCAGCATATGTGAACACTCGACTCCAGTCTGCAGCAACATCAACTCACCCTCTCACAAAATTGCACTGATCCCCAGTTTCACTTCATCCTTTGCCTCATCCAACACCTCAACAAAAGACTTTTTCCTCTTTCTTATGCACATCAAGGCGCACAAGCTCCAACAATTTATGGATGCCAACATCTGTCCTGTGGACCACTCCTTAGCACTCACCCCTTTCCAGTCCTCAAATGCCATCACCTTCTGTCCCTGCAAGGCCACATCCCCCAATCCCAACCCTTGCCGTGTGTACACCATGCCTCCTGACCTTCCCCCCTCTGAGGCTGAATGTATTGTCATCGGCAAAGGACTCCGCTTCATACCCTTACGTCCCCACCTTAATGAATTTTGGGCTTGTCATGATTTTGGACTGTTTTTTCCGCCGCACCTCTCTCCACACTCACTTCTTTGGGCAGGAATTCCCCCTCATTCCACTGACCCCTTCAGCCATCTTCAGTATTCACCCTCCACTTGGACCACTTCCCCTCGCCTCTTACCTGCTCGCTATCTCTTCATTGAAAACTATAACATCAGCTGTCTCAATTTCTCTGCTCTAGCACCCAACCTAACTTGTTGCCTTCTTAAATTGTTGCACTTCACTCTCTTACGTCCAACCCAAATTTTGTTATCAAATTGGCTGTTGTAGTCTGGTGCACTGATCTTTACCTTGCGGAGGCTCAATGCCAGCTCTTAGGCACTTCTTCCTATCACCCCCAAACTATGACCCCACACCTGAATGTCAAGCCATTGTTGCCAGGACTGTCACTGACCTCATTACCTCCAGACATCATCCTTCGCGCCCCCCCCTCCCAATACCTCCAACCTAGTAGTCTCCAAATTCCTCCCAAATTACAGCCCACTTCTACCTCCTTCCCTGATAAAGGTGTAAGACTCCGAAAGCTTGTGTTTTCAAATAAGCCTGTTGGACTATGACCTGGTGTTCTGTGATTTCTAACCTTGTCTTATCTCATTCCCAAAATCCACAAACCAGACTGTCCCGATAGGCCCATTGAATCAGTCTGTTCCTGCCCCACTGAGCTCATTTCCTCCTACCTTGACTTCATCCTCTCTCCAGTTGTCCAGGCCCTGCCCACCTAGAACTGCTATTCCCCTAATGCCCTCTAACATATTGACAATTTCCAGTTCCCTGGCCCTAACTGCCTCCTGTTCACCATGGATGCACAATCTCTTTATACCTCCATTTCCCCACCAAGATGGGCTGAGAGCTCTCAACTTCTTCCTCTATGAGAGGACTGAACAATTACCATCCATCACCACTCTCATCCACCTGGCTGAACTTGTTCTCTCACAGCACACTTTTACCTTTAGTTCATCACACTTCTGCAAAACCAAAGGAGTGGCTTTGGGCACACACACGGGTCCCAGTTATGTCCACCTCTTTATGGGATATGTGGAACAATCCTTGTTCCAGTCCTACACTGGCCCCCTACCACAACTCTTTTCTCGGTACATTGATGACTATTTCAGTGCTACTTCATGCTCTCACCAGGATCTTGAAAACTTTGTGCATTTCGCCTTCGATTTCCACCCCTCCGTAACTTTGACATCGTCCATTTCCAACACTTCCCTCCCTTTTCTTGACCCCTCTGTCTCCATCTTGAGGAATAAACTGTCCACTGCCGTCCATTACAAAACCACTGACTCCCATAGCTACCTTCACTACAGCTCGTCATATCCCATGTCCTGCAAGTACTCTATCCCATTCTCCCAGTTCCTTCACCTATGTCACGTCTATTTGGAGATGCCACCTTCCAAAACAGTGCTGCTGACATGGCTTGCTTCTTCCATGACCGTGTTTTCCCACCCATTGTGGTTGACAGGGCCCTCAACTGCATTTGACACATCACCAGTGCTTTCGTCCTTGCTCCTTCCCATCACTCACAATGTGATCGGGTCCCCTTGTCCTCAGTTTTCATCCCACCAGCCTCTGCGTTCAAAGGATCGTTCTCCGTCATTTCAGACAACTCCAGCAGAACGGCACCACCAAACACATGTTCCCCTCACTCTCCTGGCTGCATTTCACAGGGATCCTTCCTTCATCAGACGGGTCTAGGCCCGAAACGTCAGCCTTCCTGCTCCTATGATGCTGCTTGGCCTGCTGTGTTCATCCAGTTCTACACCTCGTTATCAACATCTTTTCCTTATCAGCACCCTACACTCACAACCCCAACTACCCCACCCCGCCACCCAAAACTATAGTATAAACACTGTCGCCTCCACACTTCACTTCAGCTCTGATGAAGAGCCATCTCGACTCAAAACATTAGCTTGCTCTCTCTCCTTGGATGCTGTCTGACCCCTTGCATCTCCAGCATTTGTTGTTTTCAGTATAGATTTCAGCATCTGCAGTAATTTGTTCCTGCAGTCTTTAATCATTTTATTTGTGCTTCCGTGATCGACAATGACAAGTTACGGATCCACAGCGGTTATTGGGTACAGAATAGTGCTGAATTAGAGAGGGTGTTTAGATGGAATGTAACTAAGGACATGTACGCTGTGCGATGTAATCATTAAACAGCAATCAGGATAAGAGAATGGGGTTTCTATTAGCAAGGAACTGTCAGCCATGAGTGTCAGCAATGCAGCATAAGCAGCATGACTGTGCCACTGTTGTGCCATTACATTGCAGATGACAGGGATTGCTAAACTGTCAATGTTTGTCTGGATGCCTTTTAAAGATATTGTTGGTAAAAGGAATGCTGGTCTCTCAGCAGATATCCACTGTGAGGCCCATTGTTCTCGGAGTAGCATATGGTAAAATGGGGAGAGTTGGACGTGAGGAATGCTGTAGGGGCAGGCTAGGTGGTTAATAAGCTTATCTTTGGTAAAATATGGTAGAAATCTTGCTGGGCCTCATGGCACGAGTCCTTCCTAAAGACTTGATGTAACTCGTACTCAGCCAAAACTCCTTAAAATTAAACCCTATTATCATTATTCTTCACTGTTTCTCAGTTAAAATCCTGGAGTCCCATAACCCAACAGTGAGTATCCCTGCATTACAAGGGTAGCTGAAGTTCAAGAAGGCAACTGCCCTTCTGGCTACTGAAGGCAAGTAGGAATGGGCAACAAATGTTGGCCTTGCCAGCAATACCCACATCCCATGGATTATTTTGCAAAAGCAGAAATTTGCAGGGCATTGGGGAAAGGGCAATGAAATGGGACTAATTGGATTGCTCTTTCAGAGTGATGACATTGACAATTAGCAGAATAGGTCCTCCTGTGTTTAATGATTTAGGTTGAAAATGTTACAGGTCCGCATGCTAGTGGACAGTAAACTGTGGGCAGTTCCATTCACTCCCAGAGCTTTCCAATGCAAGACAGCCACTCGTGCATGGCCCAGCAAGCATCCATGGACAAGACTCCAGAGGAATAGAAGAAATCAGAGGTATAAAAAGTGAAGGGATATGGAGAAATCAAAAACAACAGGCTTTCATTGTTTTATTGGCCAACTACAATGCTATAGGAAACACTATACCTTTAAGAATTGCAGAGTAGTGAATGCAACGTATCTGCATGAACATAAAGCACAAAGGACATAAAAGTAACAAATTAGTGCTGCATTGCTATAACAGAACATTAATACCTCATCAATGGTAGCACTCAGTGTGGTTGTAAAATTCCATTTTTTTTTGCGTGTATTTTTAGACTGTCTTATGTTGTGCTTTTTATGGTTGCAATTTTGAACTTCATTCTTATTGGGCAACTTGCTATGTTAGACTAACCCTGCAGTTAAATTGGGTTACAGGGATAAATGTATTGAATAAATCCAAATATCAAAGAGCTGTTACCAGCTAAAGTGGGCAATCTGAGGAATCATTTTATGGTGTTTACTTAAAGTGCAAAGGCAAGCAAGAATGTAATCAGGAGCAATGTTTGCAAATTGAGGAAATGCCTTACATTGTTGGCCTGAAGTTATTTGTATTCATTTAGTGAGCCTGTTTCTGAAATGAACCCGACTCCCAAATCAACAGAAGGCATAAACATCAATTTGAATTCTCCATACAGAATAGGGCTGCAACACAAGTGCAAAAAGCTGTTTGCCTTTTCCTCCCAGAATCTACTCAGCCTTGAAAGATTATGTTCAATGTGTTGTACAGAGCACGAATAACAAAACAAAACTTGACAAATTTTGCCAGGGAGCTTCTCTTCAAAGTGGACCAAAGTGGATTTTGCAATTGTAATTAGTTTTTTTACTGATCCCTTCGCATCCTCACCCTTTCTGACATCATAGCCGTCTGAGTTCACCTCATTTTGGC
Organism: Rhincodon typus; assembly: GCF_021869965.1. Lineage (NCBI taxonomy): Eukaryota > Metazoa > Chordata > Chondrichthyes > Orectolobiformes > Rhincodontidae > Rhincodon > Rhincodon typus. The sequence continues at coordinate 76,797,355 of NC_063336.1, read as the reverse complement.
CTCTTGTGAATTCTGAATTTTAATCAGTTCATGCCCATACTTTCAGTAATCTAGGCTATGAGCTCAGGAATTGCTCCTCGACTCCTGTTTGCCTCATCTGCAACTCACTTTTCTCCTTAAAAGCCTATCTCTGATCAAGCTGCCTATGTGTTTAATATATTTTGTTTAATAATGCTCCGATGAGGCACCTTAGCACATCTCAGGGAGATAGCAAGTTTTCTGAAGAAGGGTCCTGACTCAAAACATCAACTTTCCTGCTTGTCTGATGCTGCCTGACCTGCTGTGTTCCTCCAGCTCCACACTTAGCACATCTCATTCTGTTTAAGATGCTAGAAAATATAAATTGTAGTAGTTATTCAAAAAGGATATGAATCTTTTCTGAAATCTTCAGTGGGGAAATGAAGACCTTAATCAGTACTTTAAACTACAATGAAAGAATATGTAACAGTAGCATTGATTGTGATCAACGTTCAGAGGTTACAATTAACAATTTAGAAAGATGAACAAAATGCATGAAAACATTCAGTTTAAAGTCATCTTGTGAGTGGGGCCAGTGAGGGAGTGGGTGGTGTTCAGGTGAGTGAATGGGCAAGGTGAGCGAGTGAGTGAATGTGTGGTTGAGAGAGTGGGCAGGTAGGTAGATGACTGGGCAGGTAGTCAAGTGAGTGGGTGAGTTGGTGGGTGGGTGGGCAAGTAGATAGGTGGGTGGACAAATGGGTGGGCAGGTGATTAGTGGGCCGGTGTGTGAGTGAGTAAGTATATGGGTAGTTTGGTTGAGAATCAGTGAATTGAGTGAGGTCCAGAGGGAAATTGAATTGCTTGAGGTAGTCATGTTGTGGCTGGATAGTCAGGTCAGTATAGAGGATTAAGGTGTTCAGGTTGGGTAAAAATCCAAGTGTCCATTGCTGAGATCAGTGTAAAAATCATTCAAAGGCCGTGAATTGAACAGACTGTAAGGTTAAATGTCATGATGATGACAATGTACGTAGGCCCATCAGAGGTTCTACTAACATGATCAGCATCTAAAGTTCTTTGCAATCTCGCTCCCAAGGTTGGCGGAGGTGACCTAATCTTATCAGCTGGTTTTGCAAAAGGGTTTCGTGTGATCCACGAGGAATTTTGTCTTTCATAAGATTCGAGAATAAACAATAAAATATTCTTTTAGGCTGCACAGACCAGAACAAATTTCTAAAATGAAATAAACATTATCAACACTCAGACCAGGACTGCTGCATGAATGCACATGAAATTGAAGTCTGCGAAAAAAAAGACTTTTTCTGACTTATGGAAAGGTTGAGACAGAGGCACCTTATTCTATGAGAGAATTGTACTGAACTATGACTATAATCATTTTGACATATTTATTTGAATATCCACAATTTTCTTAAGGTGGATTTGAAGATTCTGTGCAGATTTAAGGTTGAATTGTCCTGTTGTAACTATCATAAACTATCATATATTCTATATGTTTCTCATTACTATCAATCCAAAATGGACTATTAAAATATATACACACATACACATAAGCAAGTATTAACTGTTTCAAACTCAGTTCCTCAAGAACGCACAAGCAAATAACAATTTCTAGAATTGGTAACTTAATAAGATAATGTATCTGTAGTTATGTTTTATCCGGAGATATATTTTTTCTGGACTGAGTACGGCTAAGGGGGAGGAGACTTCTTAGTAGGTCACAGTCTAATCTGAATAAATCCTTTTAATGATTGGAAACACTCTAAATTGAGAATCGAGGCTGATAGTAAGTTTAACTGGGTAGGGTTACCTTGCTTAGGGTATAAAGATATTAGAAAGGTTAACATATACATACAAGTGTTTCCTATATTTTGGGTGTGAAAACTAAGCCATGCCCACTGAACAAAAGTTCATCAATAGTTGTTGTCACTAGTTCAGTAAAAACCTTCAAGTCTAAGGAGAGAACACAGGCTAACATTAATATTGGGCAGTTGTGCCATCAGTAAAGTTCAAAGCTGGTCAGAAGTCTAAAGATAACAAGACTGGGTGATGCAAGTCAAATGTGCTGCTAATCCTGCCAGGAGATCTGCAATGTATGCCATACTTATCCACTTTGTGTCATCCTCACATGTCCACTACATCCATTCTGTGACATTTGTTAACTAACCACATCCCGGTCCACCCTTTGTTTCTGATATCCTTTACATTGCCCTCAAAATGTTCTCTACTGCTTTTCAGCTCTAGTCGCGTATTCAAAATACCAGCACTTTATTTGTTTTTTTTCAAATAAAGAAGATAATACAGTTGCAGTGAGTATGGGGACTCTCCTCTCAGGGGCATAGACAGGATATTCTGTGGCAGGACCCAAAACGTCAGCTTTCCTGCTCCTCTGATGCTGCTTGGCCTGATGTGTTCATTCGGCTCTACACCTTGTTGTCTCAGATTCTCCAGCATTGGCAATTCCTACTATCTCTGTAAATTTGGGATGACTTGTTGCTTTCCTGGTGCTAGGATTACGGACGTCTCTAAACATTTCAACTATGTTGTTGTAGGCGAGATTGAGAAGCCAGAAATTATTGTACACATTTGTAGCAATAACATTTTTAGGGAAAAGATTAAAGCAGTACAGACTGACTTTAAGAGATTAGGTAGAAGATTTAAAAATATTACTTCAAAAGTAGTAATTTCTGGTTTACTCCCAATGCCAAACTCAAACAAGGGAAGGAACAAACGGGCAATGGAGATACATCAATGGCTGAAGAGCTGAGGTATTGTTCAGGAATTCAGGTTTTTGGACAATTGGAATGTCTTTTGGGATAGAAAAGACCTGTTCAAAATGGATGGGTCTAACCAGAACTGGAAAAGGATCAATATCTTAGCAGAGAGATTTGCTCGTTCTATCAAGCGAGACTTTATTCTGACAGAGAGGGGGAATGGAGCATTTCTAACTGGCGGTGTAAATGGAAGGATTGATAGGCAATGTTCTGAATGTGAAGAGAGCATGTCAATTAGAAAAGAAAGACAAGAGAGAATCAGAGTATGTAATAACTCCGAAGAACTAAATTGCTTTTATTTCAATTCAAGGGATCTTACGGATAAGGCCGATGAAGTCAGGGCCTGTTTAAGAACATGGGATTTGGGACATCATAGCTATTACAGAAACGTGACTGAGAGATGGGCAAGACAGGCAGCGCAATGTTCCGGGTCTTAGATGCTATAGGAAGCATAGAAATGGAGGCAAGAATGGAGGGGATGTGACAGGTTTGATTAAGGAATACATTACTGCTGTAATTAAGGAAGATATTTCTGAAAAATCGTCCAGTGAAAATACATGGGTAGAAATTACGAATAAGAAAGGAAAGATCACTTTAATGGGATTGTATTATAGGCCCCCCATTATAAGAGGGAAATTGAAAACAAATGTGTAGGGAGATCTCAGATATGTAAGGATAATAAGGTTGTAATAATAGGAGATTTTAATTTTCCAAACATTGACTGGGGCTACCAGAGTTTTAAAAGTTTGGATGTGTTCAACAAAATTTTTGTTATCAAAATGTGAATGCTCCTACTAGAGAAGGGCCAAAACTAGACCTTCTTTTGGGCAATAAGGCAGGCTGTGTGACTGAAGTAAAATTGGGGGTACATTTTGGATCGAGTGATCATAATTCTATTCATCTCAAAATGGTTATGGAAAAGGATAAGCCTTTCATAAAAGTTAAAGTTTTAATTGGAGTACAGCAAATTTTAATGTTATGAGACACAAACTTTCAAAAGTTGATTGGAATAGACTGTTCACAGGTTAAAGGACGTCTGATAAATGGAAGGCATTCAAGAGTTATGTTCCTGTTAGAGTGAAGAGTAAGGCTGGTAAGGTTAAGAAACAATGGATGAATAAAGATATTGAGGTTCTAGTCAAGAATAAAAGAGAATCTTATGTTAGATATCGACAGCTTGGTTCAATTAAATCTCGTAATCAATATAAAGAATGTCAGGCCATTTTAAGAAAGAAGTCAGGAAGGCAAAGAGGAAATATGAGATAGCATTGGCAGATAAAGCTCAGGATAATCCAAACAGATTCTGCAAATACTTTCAGAGCAGGAGGGTAACTAGAGAGAGGGTAGGGCCTCTTAAAGATCAAGGAGGTCATCTTTGTGTTGAACCACAGGAGATAGGAGAGACACTAAATGAATATTTTGCTTCAGGTTTTACTTTAGAGAAAGAAATGGTGTCTAGAAAATGCAGGGAAATAAACTTTGATGTTTCAAAAAGAGTTCACGTTACAGAAGAGTAAGTTCTAGAGGTCGTAGAGAATATAAATGTGGATGAATCTCCAGGACCTGGTCTAATGGATCACAGAACATTGTAGGAAGTAAGGGAAGAAATTATGAGACCCCTTGCAGAAATATTTGCATCAGCTGTAAGCACAAGTGAGGTGCCTGATGACTAGAGGTTATTTAATATTGTATCTTTGTTTAAGAAAGGTTGTAAGGAGAAACCAAGGAACTATAGACCTGTGAGTCTGACTTCTGTTGTGGGTAAATTGTTGGAGGTGATTGTAAAATATAGAATTTATGGACATTTATCATAAATCATAATCATAAAATCCCTACCGTGTGGAAACAGGCCATTCAGACCAACAAGTCCACACCAACCCTCAGAACACCCACCCAGCCTCAACCCCCTATAACCCACCTAATCTACACATCCCTGAACACTATGGGCAATTTAGCATGGCCAACCAAGCCTGCACTTTTTTTTTGGACTGTGGGAGGAAACCGGAGCACCCGGAGGAAACCCACGCAGATGCAGGGAGAATGTGTAAACTCCACGCAGACAGTCACTTGAGGGTGGAATCGAACCCAAGCTCCTGGTGCTGTGAGGCAGCAGTGTTAACCACTGAGCCACTGTGCTGCCCAAAAAACTTGACCCTGGTGGGACTCGAACCCATACCGTTTGAATAACATTGTCAATATACCCATAGAAATCCAACTCGCTCTCCATTACACCACAGAGCCTCACCTTTAGAGAAGCAAGAATTGGTTAGGGATAGTCAGCATGGTTTTGTGTGAGGAAAATTATGTCTCATAAACTTGATTGAGTTTTTTGAGGAAGTTATCAAAAAGATTGATGATGACAGAGCAGTAGACGTTGTTTATTTAGGTTTTAGTAAAGCCTTTGACAAGGTTCCGGATAGTAGACTAATTAGTAAAGTTAGGTCATATGGTATTCAGGGTGAGCTTGCCAATTGCATACATATTTGGCTTAATGGCAAGAGACAGAGTAATGGTGGAGGGTTGCTTTTTAGACTGAGGGCCTGTCACCAGCAGCGTTCTACAGGGGTCGGTTCTGGGTCTTCTTATGTCTGTCATTTTATATAAACGATTTGGATGAGAATATAGAAGGCATGGTTAGTAAGTTTGCGGATGACACTAAAATTGCTGATATCATAGACAGTGAAGAAGGTTTTCTAAGGGATCTTGATCAAATGGGTCAAAGGGCTGAAAAATGGCAGATGGAGTTCAATCTGGATAAATGTGAGATATTGCCTTTTGGTACAAAAAACAATGGTAGGGCTTATACAATTAATGATAGGGCCTTGGGTATTGTTGTAGAACGGAGTGACCTAGGGGTGCAGGTACATAATTCTTTGAAGTTTGCATCACATACAGATAGGGTGGTTAAAAAGGCATTTGTCACACTTGCCTTTATTGCTCAGCCCTTTGACTACAGGAGTTGGGAAGTCATGTTGAGGCTGTATAGGACATTGGTGAGGCCTCTTCTGTAATACTGGTCCAGTTCTGGTCACCCAGTTATAGAAAGGATATTAACAAGCTGGAGAGGGTTCATAAGAGATTTACCAGGATGTTGCCGGATATGGAAGGTTTCAGTTATGAAAAAGGCTGGATAGGCTGGGACTTTTTTCATTGGAGTGCAAGAGTTTGAGAGGCACCTGTTAGAAATTTATAAAATAATGAGAGGTATACATAGAGTAAATGGTGGTTGTCATTTCCCTAGGATGGGGGATTTCAAGACTAGGGGGTACATTTTTAAGGCAAGAGGAGAGAAATTTAAAAAAGACATGAGAGGCAATTTTTGTTTACACAGAGGTATTTCATGTGTGGAATGAACTGCCTGAGGAAGTGGTGGATGCAGGTACAATTACAATATTTCAAAGACATTTAGATAGATAAATGAATAGGAAAGGTTTGAAGAGATATGGGCTAGAAGCAGGCAGGTGGGACTAGTTTAGTTTGGGTTTATGTTTGGCATGGACTGTATAGACTGAAGGATCTGCTTCCATGCTGTATGACTCTATGATTCTATGACATAGAAACCAAAGTAGGACATTTAGCCCATCAAGTCATTCTGCCATTCAATGACAAACCAATCTGTAGGACATGCTGATTTCCTGTTTTATCAGCTCTAACTTGTGTTTCAGACTGGTCAGCTGGAACTCTCCTCAGCAGATGCTCTCACACGTTCATGCACTTTGAGGTGATAATTACCAAGAAGATATCTAGGACTATTCAAAATGTCTTTGCAATCTTCAAGGATCTGTTCAGCAGCATGTGGCTCAGTCCCCTGTGAAATGCTGATGATCTCTTCCCTTTGGGTTACCAGACCAAGTCTCAATTTTGCATTTAATTTTACCAATGTTTAAGATGTGTACTATTAAGTAATTACTGTAAAGCAGCCTCCTATGAAACCATAAGAAATAGGAAAAGGAGTAGGCCATTCAGCCCCTCAAGCCTGGTCTGCCATTCTATAGCCTCATCTAAAATTCCTCATGTCCATTTTCCTGCACTGTCCAGAAAAACCTTGATTCCCCTACTGATCAAGAAGCTATCTATCCCAGACTAAATTTATTCCTGGAATCAAGACGGGGGGCACATTTTTAAGGTGAAAGGAGAGAGATTTTAAAAAAGACATAAGAGGTAATTTTTTTTTAAAGAGAGGGTGGTTCATTTTTGTTTTATCCATTTGTGGGATGTGGGATGTGGGCGTCGCGGGCTGGCCAACATTTCTTGCCCATCCCTAGTTGCCCTTGAGAAGGTGATAGTGAGCTGCCTTTTTGAACCGCTGCAGTCCTCCTGCTGTGGGTTGACCCACAATGCTATTACAGAGGGAATTCCAGGTTTTTGACCCAGCAACAGTGAAGGAACGGTGATATATTTCCAAGTCAGGATGGTGAGTGACTTGGAGAGGAACTTGAAGCTGATGGTGTTCCCATATATCTGATGCCCTTGTCCTTCTAGATGGAATTGGTCATGGGTTTGGAAGGTGCTGTCTGAGGATCTTTGGTGAATTTCTGCAGTGCACACTGCTGCTACTGATTGTCAGTGGTAGAGGGAGTGACTACTTGTAGATGTAATGCCAATCAAATGGGCTGCCTCGTCCTGGATGGTGTCAAGCTTCTTGAGTGTTGTTGGGGCTGCATTCATCCAGGCAAGTGGGGAGTATTCCTTCACACTCCTGACATGTGCCTTGGAGATGGTGAACAGGATTTGAGGAGTCAAGAGGTGAGTTACTTGCCGCAGTACTCCCAGCTTCTGGCCTGCTCTTGTAGCCACTCTGTTAATGTGGTGAGTCCAGTTGAGTTTCTGGTCAAAGGTAACCCCCAGGATGTTGATAGTGGGGGATTCAGTGATGGTAACACCATTGGATGTCAAGGGCTGGTGGTTAGATTGTCTCTTATTGGTGATGGTCATAGCCTGGCATTTGTGTGGCGCGAATGTCACTTGCCACTTGTCAGCCAAGCCTGGATATTGTCCAGATCTTGTTGCATGTGAACATGAACTGCATCAGTATCTGAGGAGTCACAAGTGGTGCTGAACATTGTGCAAAAATTGGCGAACATCCCCAATTCTGACCTTATGATGGAGGGAAGGTCATTGATGAAGCAACTGAAGATAGTTGGGCCTAGGACACTACCCTGACGAACTCCTGCAGAGCTGGAATGATTGACCTCCCACAACCACGACCATCTTCCTATGTGTCAGGTATGACTCCAATCAACAGAGCATTTACCCCCTGATACGCATTGATTCTAGTTTTGCCAGGGCTCCTTGATGCCACACTCGGTCAAATGCAGCCTTGTTATCAAGGGCTGTCACTCTCACCTGACCTCTTGGAATTCAGTTCTTCTGTCCATGTTTGAACCAAGGCTGTAATGAGATCAAGAGCTGAGTGGCCCTGGTGGAACCCAGACTGGGCGTTGCTGAGCAGGTGCTGCTTGATGGCTCTGTTGATGACATCTTCCATCACTTTACTGATGATCAAGAGGAGACTGATGGGGTGGTAATTTGCTGGGCTGGATTTGTCCTGCCTTTTGTGTGCAGGACATACTTGGGCAATTTTCCACATTGTTGGGTAGATGCCAGTGTTGTAACTGTACTGGAACAGCTTGGCTAAGGGAGCGGCAAGTTCTGGAGCACAAGTCTTCAGTACTATTGCCAGAATGTTGTCAGCGCCGGTGGCCTTTGCAGTATCCAGTGTCTCCAACCGTTTCTTGATATCAAGTGAAGTGAATCGAATTGGCTGAAGACTGGTATCTGTAATGCTGGGGACCACTGGAGGAGGCCAAGATGGATCATCCGCTCGACACTTCTGGCTGAAGATTGCTGCAAATACTTGAGCCTTATCTTTAACACTGATGTGCTGGGCTCTTCGGTCATTGAGGATGGGGATATTTGTGGAGCCTCCTCCTCCAGTGAGTTGTTTAATTGTTCACCACCATTCACGACTGGATGTGACAGGACTGCAGAGTTTAGATCTGACCCATTGGTTGTGGGATCACTTAGCTCTGTCTATCACTTGCTGCTTTCACTGTTTGGCATGCAAGTCGTCCTGTTTAGTGGCTTCACCTGTTTGACACCTCATCTTCAGGTATGCCTGGTGCCGCTGCTGGCATGCCCTCCTGCACTCTCCATTGAACCAGGTTTGATCCCCTGGCTTGATGGTAATGGTTGAGTGGGGGATATGCCGGGCCATGAGGTTACAGATTGTGCTGGAGTACAATTCTGCTGCTGTTGATGGCCCACGGCGCCTCATGGATGCCCAGTCTTGAGTTGCTAGATCTATGCGAAGTCTGTCCCATTAAGCACAGTGATAGTGCCACACAACACAATGGAGGTTGTTCTCAATGTGAAGGTGGGACTTCATCTCCACAAAGACTGTGTGATGGTTTCCTAGGCCTTATCAGTCTACCATTTGTTTTTAAGCTCCTTTACCCTCTTCTGGGCATTAGCCCTAGCTTAGGTATAAGACCTTCTTTTGGCCTTGCAGTTGATGTCATTCTGCCAGTCACAGAAGGCTTTCATTTTCTTGAAGATGAGCAGTTCAATTTCCATGGCATTCTCATCAAACCAGTGCTAATGGTTTCTGGACTTGTAACCGGGAGTGTTATTGCAAGTACTGAGTGTGATTTATTTAAGCAGACTCCAGTGTTATCTTATGAAGTCTGGGTATTCCTGAGGTAGGTTTTTAGCAAGTGAGGCCTGCAGATGTTGCGTAGTGACCACATCACCCAGACTTTCGATTTTGAAGCTTGGCCAGGTCAGCATCTTCTGTCACCTCCTACTTCTGAGTAGTTTGGACATTGTGGAACAGATAAGATGATGATCAATCTAACAGTCATCTGAGCCAATCATAGCCCTGGTGGCATTCATGTCTCAACAGTCCTGCAGCGAGCAATAACATGATCAATAAGATGCCATTGTTTCAAACCTGGGTACCTCCAAGATGCTTGATTTTGTTTTTCTGATGGAAGCGTGTGTTTATGATGGTGAGGTTGTACTCAGAGCATTTTGTGAGAAGAAAGATTCCATTGGAGTTGATGTTCTCATTACTTTCCCTTCATATGGTGCTATTCCAAAGGGTGTGGTCTTGACTAACCCTGGCATTGAATTCTCCAAGAAGAATTATCTTGTCCTCCTTGGGAATGCTTGACAAATCCGTGTCAAAGTTGGCATAAAAAGTCTCCTTTCTATCCTCCTCTGAGTCTTAGGCTGGGCATAAGTGCTCATGACTGTAGCTATCTGATTGTTGGTGAGCACCAGGCAGATGACCATGAGTCAGTCATTGATCCCTGCAGAAGTTCAGAGAGGCAACTGATGAGCTGGTTCCTAATTACAAATCCGATACCTTGCTATCTGGGCTCATCAGCAGCTTTTCCTTTCCAGAAAAAGTTGTAACTACCTTTCACCTCCTTCAGTACCTTCGTCTTCAAGGTGGATTTTGGAAAGAGCAGCTAGATCAATCTGACATTTCTTCAGATCTCTGGTTATGATCACAGTTCTTTTCTCAGGTCAATCACTGTTAGTTGGGTCCGTGAGAGTTCTTACATTCTCGACTCCAAAGTTTATTATTCTTGGTTTCTGACTACATATTGGGTGATTCCTTTGGAAGCGATATTCCTGTCAGGAGTTTTGAAGCAGGCTATTTTTAAAGCACCTTTTCCAGACCCCATCCCCTGCTGGGATGAGCAGAGTGGATCCTAAACAGGGCTGCTCTGTCATGGGCGCAGCTACCGAAATGGTCTATCTGCCTTCGGCAGCAAGACGACTGAATCTGACACCGACTGCCTAATGTGCCAGTTTCTGACTAGGGGCTTCCAGAATATCACATTCCTGTCCCTCTGCCACTAGCTGATCACCAGAGGACTTTTGTCCGGGATGTAAGTAGGACTGGTACCTCTTGGAACGGTGTCTGTGCATGACATCTTTTAATGTGGGGAGGCTGGTGCACAGACTGTCACCACGCAGGTGTTGACAGATGGGGATCAAAGCCTAGTGGCATTGAAAACAAAACGTTTGGCAGCCCTTCGCAGTTGCAGCCTTCGTTCACCTTTGCAACTGTTGTGATTCTCTAATTTAAGTTCAGCTATCATCCTCTATCTGCTCCATGTTGAGGTCTTCATGGATTGTGCTTTGCCTGGAACCTTCCCCTTGACCTTACTATCATGGGTGACCCTGCCAGGAGCTAGGTCCAGATAGTTTAGCTCTCGGGTTTCTAGGTATGCGCAAGCCTCTCCAGCACAACAAAGTGGTGATCACTGGAGAGGACTCAGTTCATATCTTTCTCACAATCTGCCTTTCCACCTATTTTTTGTGTCATCTGCATATTTGGCTACAGTGCATTCACTTCCTTCCTCCAAGTGATGAATATATATTGTAAACAGTTACAGTCTCAGCACTGATCACTGGGGAACCCCACCGATCATGGGTCACCAATCTGAAAAAGAATCCCTTATCCCACTGTTTACTTTCCATGAGCCAATTCTCTACTTGCACCAATATACTACCTCCAACACCATGGGCTCCTATTTAATGTTTAAACCCTTTTTGAGGTACCTTATTGAATGTCTTCTGGAAGTCCAAATACAACACATCTACTGATTCCCTGTATCCACACTGGTTGAAAATCTCTAATAAGTTAGTCAGGCATGATTTCCATTTCATGATGCCATGTGGAGTCTGCTTGATTAATTTATGAATTTCCAAATGTGCTGCTATTACTTCCATCATAATTGATTCCAATATATTAACAAATTGGGTTAATCAAAATCAGCGTGTGGTTACAATCTTTTTGCCTCCATCCTCTTTAAATAAAGGTGTTATATTAGCAATTTTCCAATCTTTGGTATTTCTCCAGAATCCAACGATTTTTGGGAAATTGCAATTAATGCATTCACTATCTCTATAGTTACCTCTTTTAGGATTTTAGAATACAAGCCATCAGGGCCAGGGGCCTTATCTGCCTTCAATCCCATCCATTTGTCTAATACTACCACTTTTTTTAGATTTTCTTTTTAACTTTCTAGCATCTTTTCTGATGAGACACCATTGGCAAGAAAGTTCTTGCAGAACGTTTACCATATTTATGACAGGAAGACTGCCAACCTATGTTCAAATCACTCAAATAAGTGCTGTTAGCAGAAACTTATATTCAATATCCAACAGTACTACAAGCCAAGGGCAAAGACAATTCTGGAATTCTATGCAACTCAGAAAAGGACTAGAAGTGTGCATCATACAAGATGATAAACCAGTTGTATTTGGACATAAAAGTCCATCTCATGTACAATCCAATGACGACAATATAGAACATGAGACACTAGCTCTAGTAGTCAGCATTACAAGATTATTTTTGTAACTGTTCAGGAAGCAATTCACTGTGGAAACTGATCACAAGCCATTAGAAATGATTTGGTACAAACCAGTGACAAGTGCATCACATAATCTACGATAACATCTCATTAAATTATGGGGTACAGCTTTGTTATCTGCTGCAAACCTGGTATCAAAATGACTACCTTGGACACACTGAATAAAAATGCAGAAATTCCACTGGGAATAAACACACCTAACCTCAGGAAGGAACAGCTAATGATCCATATTTGAAAATACTATGGAATGTTATCATAGAAAGATGTCCTGACATGATGCAAGAGGTCTCCGATACTCACAGGTACTTGTGACCATTTAGAGATGACCCGGGTATTTCAAGGCACATAATCTTTAAAGGAAATGAAGCTCTTCATCAGGACATATTGTCACAGTTACATTAGGAGTCTACAGGCATTGAGCTAACAAAAGCTAACAGGACATTGTATGTTGCTCAGGGGAGTTGACGGCCTAGTGACATAGGTGTTAGCCTAGTAATTCAGAGATCCAGGTATATGCTCTGGAGATATGGATTTGAATACTACTGCAGCAAATAGTGGACTAAGTCTAATAATGGCCATGAAATCATTGTCCATTGTGTATTGTCAGAAAAATCTAACTGATTCACTAATGTCCTTGAGGAAATGAAACTGCCATCCCTCTTGGCTGGCCTATGTGTGATTCCGGAGCCACAACAATGTGTTTGACTCTGAACTGCTCTCTGAAATGGTCTAGCAAGCCCCCTCACTTGTATCAACTGCTAGAAAGGACAAAAAGGAATGAAACTGGATAGGCTGCCAGGCATTGACTGAAGCAAACACAGCCCCATGGACACTGCAAAGTCCTCCTTCCTAATATCTGGGGACTAGTGCAAAAATTGGGAGTGCTGTCGTACAGAATGGTCAAGTAATAGTTTGGCATAATCATACTCACTGAATCATGCCATACATACAATGTGGTAGACAATGTCACTATCCCTGGGTATGCCTGTCAAAGTAGCAGAGGTGGCAGCACAATATTATGGTTTCAGGAGGAGTTACTCTAGGAGTCCTCAATAATGACTGTGGTCCCCATGAAGTTCCATGGAACCTAGAAATATGGGCATAAAACTTCCTACTGATTACCATGTACTGTATGCAACCCTATCCTTGGCTGATAAATCAGTACTCCTCCATGTTGAATACTACTTGAAGGAGGCACCGAAGGTGACAAGGGCACAGGATGTACTCTAGGTGGATGGACTTCAGTGCCCATCAGCAGCACTGCTATCCAAGCTTGTTGGGCCCTAAAGGACATTGCTGCTAGACTGGGCATGCAGCAGTTGATGAAGCAACCAGCAAGAGGGAAAAACTCACGGTTAGCACTGCTGCCTCACAGCACCAGGAACTCGGCTTTGATTCCACCCTCGGGCGACTGTCTGTGTGGAGTTTGCACATTCTCCCTGTGCTTGTGTGGATTTCCTCTGGGTGCACCAGTTTCCTCCCACAGTCTAAAGATGTGCAGGCTAGGTGGATTGGCCATGCTAAATTGCCTGTAGGATGTGTAGATTAGGTGGTTTATAGGGGGATGGGTCTGGGTGGGATGCTGTGAGGGTTGGTGTGGACTTGTTAGGCCGAAGGGCCTGTATCCACACTGTAGGGATTCTATGATCTTTAGCATTGGTGATGGTATTTAATTCCTCCCCAGTATTCTTTCGTATTAATGGGATGTTCGAAATATCTTTCATCATGTAGATTGATGCAAAATATCTGCTTAACTCCTCTGCCATTTCTTTGTTTCCCAAAACCGTCTCCCCAGATTTATTTTCTAAGTGGTGTACGTTCATTTTGCCTCTCCCTTCCTTGTTATATATTTAAAGAAGCTCTTATTGTCAGTTTTCTTTTAGTAATTTCTCATTAGTTTTCCTTCGTAGTTTATTTTCTCTGTCTTAATTATCCTTTTAGTCTTCCTTTGCTGGATTCTGAGTTTATCCTTGTCTTCAGGGTTATCACTGACTTTAGCTCTTTCAACACGTTTTTATCAAACAAATTCTTTCCTTAACTTCCTTGGGTAGCCAGGATTAATTAATCCCTCTTTCAGAATCTTTTCTCCTCACTGGAATGTGTTTTTGCTGAAACTGATGAATTACCTTCTTAAATGTCTAACACTGCTTGCTTACTGCCTTTCCTGCTAATCTATCTGCCAATTCACTTTAGCTAACTTCATGAGGAGCATTTAAGCGGCTATTAGATAGGCATATGGATGATAGTATAAGGTAGGGGTGGAGGTTAGATAGATTTTAGGATTAGGGTAAAAGTTCAGCACAACATCGTGGGTCGAAGGGCCTGTACTGTGCTGTACTGTTCTCTCTGTTGTTTTAAGTTAAACAGCTGTTTCTGACTGAAGTTTCTCATTATTGATCTGAATATTATAAAGTCACCCATAATTGTCGCTCTATTCTCCTCTTAATTATTGATTGACATATATAAGTAGAGTGGCTATTGCTTTGGGGGTCTGAACACCACTCCCAACAATATCTTCTTTTCATTGCTGTTTTTTACGTCCACCCAAATAGGCTGTACATCATCCAAGCCTGGATCATATCTCACAACTGTCCACACTTCATTTCTACTAAGCAGTGCTAATCCACCACTTTTTCCATCTCTCCCATCTCTCCAAAAAGTCAAATCTCTCTGAATATTAAGTTCCCTGTTTTGATCTCCTTATAACCATGTTTCCATAATAGCTATGAGATCATATTAATTTCCTTTGATTTACACTGTCAGTTTGACTTTTTTTTTCTATTCATTTGTGGGACGCTGGCATGACTGGCTAACCAATATTTATTGCTGGTCCCTAGTTGCCTTTGAGGAGGTAGTCATGAGCTGCCTTCTTGAATTGCTGCAGTCTACCTGCTGTGGGTTGACCCATGATGCCATTAGGGAGGGAATTCCAGGATTTTAACCTCGCCACAGTGAGGAACAATAATATATTCCCAAGTCAGGATGGTAAGTGCCTTGGAGGGGAACTTGGAGGTGGTGGTATTTCCGTATATTTGTTGCCCTTGGCCTTCTAGGTGGAAGTGATCATGGGTTTGGAAGGTGCTGTCTGAGAATCTTAGGTAAATTTCTGCAGTGCATCTTGTAGATAGTACACACTTCTGCTATGGAGCGTCAACGGTGGATGGAGTGGATACTTGTAGATATAGTGCCAATCAAGTGGACTACTTTGTCCTGGATGGCATTGACCTTATTTCAACTACTTTATGCATTAACATACAAAACCCTTAAGTATATTTAAGTATATTTTAGCAAGGCATTTGATAAGTTTCCACATGTTAGACTCATTCAGAAAGTAAGGAGGCATGGGATTCAGGGAAATTTGGCTGTCTAGATACAAAACTGACTGTCCAATAGAAGACAGAGGGTGATAGTAGATGGAAAGTACTCAGTCTGGAGCTCGGTGACCAGTGGTGTTCCACAGGGATCTGTTCTGGGACCTTGGCTCTTTGTGATGTTTATAAATGACTTGGATGAGGAAGTGGAAGCGTGGGTTAGTAGGTTTGCCGATGACATGAAGGTTGGTGGAGTTGTGGACAGTGTGGAGGGCTGTTGTAGGTTGCAACGGGACATTGACAGAATGCAGAGCTGGGCAAAGAAGTCGCAGATGGAATTCAACCCAGAAAAGTGTGAATTGATTCATTTTGGAAGGTTGAATTTGAATACAGAATACAGGGTTAATGGCAAGATTCTTGGTAGTGTGGAGGAACAGAGGGATCTTGGGGCCCATATCCATAGATCCCTCAAAATTGCTACCCAAGTTGATAGGATTGTAAAGAAGGCATGTGATGTGTTGGCTTTCATTGGCAGGGGAATTGAGTTTAAGAATCATGAGGTTATACTGTAGCTCTATAAAACTCTGATTAGACAACACTTGGAATATTGTGTTCAGTTCTGGTCACCTCATTATAGGAAAGATGGGGAAGCTTTAGAGAGGGCACAGAGGAGATTTACCAGGAAGCTGCCTGGTCTGGAGGGCAGGTCTTATGAGGAAAGATTGAGGGAGCTAGGGCATTTTTCATTGGTACGAAGAAGGATGAGAGGTGACTTGTTAGAGGTACACAAGATGATGAGAGGCATAGATACAGTGGATAGTCAGAGACTTTTTCCCAGGGTGGAAATGACTATTATGAGGGGGCATAATTTTAAGGTGATTGGAGGAAGGTATAGGGGAGATGTCAGAGGTAGGTTCTTTACATGGAGAGTGGTGGGTGTGTGGAATGCACTGCCGGCAGTGGTAGTGGAGTCAGATACTTTAGAGACTTTTATGCGACTCTTGGATAGGCACATGGAGGATAGTCGAATAATAGGTCGGCACAGCATTGTGGGACGAAGGGCCTGTACTGTGCTGTGCTGTGCTGTACTCTTCTATGTTCTTGAATTTCCCTACATTTTAATGAATTCTTGGTACAGTATGTCATTCACACATCTATCCCATCCTTTTATTTTCTGGTAACACAAAAGTCTTTTTTACACAAGCCAGCAACACACCTCAAAAGTTGTTACTTATAAAGAAAATACAAATTTATCTGTTCTTGCTTTTATATGATCTATATTTAGATATAAGTCCTGAGTTTTCCCATACTGAGAAGGCTGAGAAGGAGAGTCTTTCATGGTAACCTCAGTCAGTGCAGGAATTGAACCTAAGCAGTTGGTGTCACTCTGCATTGCAAACCAGAATGCAAGAATACAAGATTGAAGACAACAGGTTACAAACAGTTTTAAGATTCTACATGTTTAAAGTAGTTTGAAATGAATAAGAATAAATAACTACATGAAAAAGAAATAGGAGGAGAAATAATACTCTAACAGAATTGATGTGAGATGTGCTAAACAGAACATAGCATTGAACATCTTGGAGAAAACAATTTTTAAGATATGGAAATACTTCAAAATTAATCACTAAGTCTGAAGCTGAAGAAATTAACACATTATTGTATTTAGTAAGCCAAACAACAGGTATTAAGAATCAGCATCAATGCTGTGGAACAGCTGAGCCTCTCAGGCAAAGACAACGCCCAGGCTTGATAAAAGAATGTTACCAAAAAGATCATCATTCACTTCCAGATGATATACAGAATTGGAGCAGAATTGAGGGTGCCCAATAAAGAGGAGGCTACATGTGCAAAGAGCTCAATATGGCTGAGCAATATTATTTAGAAGACATCATCGTGGCATTAGTGGGAGAGAATTGTGATCCTACTGATTCAGGTTTCACAGAATATGTTTAGGTGAATGGACAGCTTATTATTTGTAAGCTTCATACAAATGTGAGTGTCACTGTCCTATCTGACCAGATACAACAACTGAAGAATCAGAAGCTATAGCCTGACTGTATGGCAGAGGGAGAATAACTGTTGAAAACTTAGGAGAGCAACATGAAAAGTCTAAGAGAATTGAAATTATTTACATAATAAGAGATCAACACTCATCACATTTGAGTCTTCATTGTATGTATGGGTCTCAATATCCTCAAGGAGAGCAGAAAGAGTCTTTTTATTTACAAGATAACAGCTCTTTTAGAAACAGATAGTTGTCAACTAATAGGTCAAAAGGCAACAAGTAGAAGATTTCAGTGGCTGCCTAGACTTTTGACAGAACTAAAAACAAAGAAACATTCCGGTGAGATTACTTATGATAGCATTTAAAAAATGCTTAATATGGCAGCAAACTAATACAGGCTTACCCTCGTTCAACAAGAACAAAAAGGAACCAAGACTGTGCTTTCATTCACTAGTATTATGTTTAAGGATGGCTAGATCAAATGATCAGTGAATTGGCTGAGGGTACATACTTTGAGCACCGTTTGCCCACCACAATCATAGTAGACCTACTAGCGTATGGTAAAGGATGAGTTTTCCCAGATTCCCTTTGGAACAGTTTAGTGGAAAGGTTAATATGGGGAGACCTTAGGCACTGCCAGGTGTAAAGCCAGGCCTAAGGAAACAGCATGGAGAGAAAGATTCCATAAGAGAACAAAAATGCATAACAAATTGTGAAATCTATGATTATACATGACTGTTTCATCTGGAAAATATTCCTACTATCATTGAAGATAGATCAGAAAATAAAACTTAGCAATATTTGCCAGAAGAAACAAATACTGAAAACAAAAATGAACAGTACAGCTCATTTGGAATCCTCTCCTCAGATTGGTCAGTTAACAGAACAGTCTGGTGAACAAACTGATACAGCAGAACAGTCAATAGCAGTGAGACAGATAGTGCTGAGTGAATAGCAATCTTCCAGTAACATGACTGAAGATATGCCAATGTCCAGTTCCCTTATCAAGCAACCATACAGGATTACTGAATTGAGCTTTGAATAACTCTGAGGAAGTCAGACCCATGTCCATAGATTCACAAAGACCGTGAAGAAGACAAAATTGTCTGCTGTGAACATCCAGGATACTGCAATCACAAGAAAAGAAAATGTGTGTGGTCCAACCAGAAAGATATTGCCTTGTCCAGAATTCCAAAATACAGTGCAGAAGGAAGTAAAGAAGCCGCCTTCCATGATGGACATTCAGGAGGTTAAAGGTCCTCCAGAAGATGTTATAACTCAACTACTGGGGTCAGCAGGAATAACATCCTAAGATTTTAGAGTAGATTTGTAGTTCGGGTTGTGGATGTTGGTTATTCCGGTTCGTTATTCCGCAGATGTTTCATTACGCTGCTGGGTAACATCATCAGTGCAGCCTCCAATGAAGCATTGTTGTGCTTTCCCGCCTGTTATTTGAACTCTGGTGCCCGTTGAGCTGGATTAGCTCAATTCCAGTTTTCCTTTGCAAAGGAGTGTATATGGAGTCTAGCTCTGCGTTTTTTTGATGGCTTTCTTAGTGGAGTACCAGGCTTCTAGGAATTCCTGTGCTTGCCTCTGCTTTGCCTGTCCCAGGATCCTGGTGTTGTCCCAATCGAATTGGTGGTTCTCCTTATCCATGTGGATGGAGATGAGTGAGTAATGGTCATTTTTTTTGTTGCCAATTGATGTTCGTGTACCCTTGTGATTAATTTCTTTCCTGTTTGTCCAATGTAGTGTTTGTCGCAGTCTTTGCAGGGAATCTTGTATATGACATTGGTCCTGTGCATAGTGGGTAGTGGGTCTTTGGTCCAGGTGAGCAGTTGGCGTAGTGTTGATATGGGTTTGTGTGCTACTCTGATACCCATTGGTTGTAGGAGTCTTGTGGTCATTTCAGATGTGTTCCTGATGTAAGGTAATGTGGTGAGTGTGTCGGGGCGTGTAATATCTTCTTGTTGTCGTGTGTGCAATAGGCATCTTCTGACCCAATTTTTCAAGTATCCATTGTCTTTGAATACTTGGAAGGGGTACTCTTCTTCTTGGCATAGCTGTGTGCTGCTGCAGTGTGTTGTTGCCCGTTTAAATAATGATCTCACGTGTCTTCGTTTGTGTGTGTTAGGGCAGTTGCTGTTGAAATTCAGTGCTTGGTCAGTGTGTGTGTCTTTCCTATGTACCTTTTTTGTTAGGAATTCCCCATTTGTCCTGCGTTCCACCATGATATCCAGGAATGGGAGCTGTTTGTTCTTCTCCTCTTTGGTGAATCTGATCCCAGTGAGGGTGTTGTTTATTAGCTCGTGTGTCTCCTCTGGTTTGGTCCTTTTAATAATGACGAAGGTGTCACCCACGTCCTCCCTGAATGACATCCAAGAAATAAAAGAACATCCAGTGGAGAAATGATTTACAGAGAACAGGATCAAGGTCAATAATCTTTAAGCCAAGGACTTATCAACCATTTCTTGAAGGGAATGTTTTCTAGACATATTGTGAACCACCAGACTAATTCTCCCTATAAACTGTGCACATATGCAATCATGCAACAGCAAATAAATCCCATACACTTTACATTATCTCCGCCACATGACTTCGACTCTGGTTTAAAAATACTGCTCAGAAGTCCACACAGGCAGATCAAAAATTAGAGGGGATATTGCTTCAAACTGTTTGCATTTGTGAAGTTAGAGATTGGTGAGGGGAGATGGGGCTGTAGAAAGGGTAAAAGTATAAATGAATGTATAATTGTTAATTAAGTGGATAAAAGCATGGGAGAAGATGTTTTATAATGTTTCTGGAAGAGTTAATGTTGAGCTGGTTTGGAGAAGTGGTCAGTCTTGTACAACATCACTACGGAGTCAGAAGTGACATATCTGGTTTCTGATAGGTATAATTATACCTAAATAGTGAATCTTAATTGTTCTTATTGCTATCATGCAGAAAACTATACATTGTTATCGAACGCTATTGACGCTTCTTGTCAAGACTATATTTTGCAGTATTGTCTACTATTGATGATTGTCAACTGATAATGAGAGACTGTCACAACTTAAAAAAAACCAAAAGAACCGCGGATGCTGTAAATCAGGAACAAAAACAAAGTTGCTGGAAAAGCTCAGCAGGTCTGGCAGCATCTGTGGAGGAGAAAACAGAGTTAACGTTTCGGGTCCAGTGACCCTTCCTCAGAACTTCTGAG
>NC_063336.1:76682148-76776295 GCF_021869965.1 Rhincodon typus | reverse complement strand
CCTCCTCAGATGCTGACTGTCACGACTTACTGGGGTAGTGCACTGGAAATCAAGCCCTGCTGTCTCTGGAGTCATCACAACATTAAAGATTTTAAAAGAAGTTACAAAATTCCCACATTTATCTTTCAGACCCAGGTTCAAGCCAATTTTCTGTACTTAACAAGAATGACATATATGGGTTTGAAACCTGTCATGTCTGCTAGTGGAATTGCGAAAAAAAAATATCTGGAATTGGAAACTAGACCCATCTTGAATTAAGCAGTATTTCTGTGGAGTCATGGTTATCACCCTGACTCTGACACATGAACAGTTCCCAGTTTAAAACCCAATGTAGACACTATCAGAGTTTGTGGGAATTTGATGGTGTGAAGGTATTGTTACTGGACTAGTAATCCTGAGGAGAAGCAATGGCCTAGTGGTATTATCGCTGGACTGTTAATCCAGAGACCCAGATAATGTTCTGGGGACCCAGGTTCAAATCCTGCCATGGCAGATGGTGGAATTTGAATTCAAGCAATATCTGGCATTAAGAATCTAATGATGACCACAAATCCATTGCTGATTGCCGGAAAAACCCATCTGGTTCACTAATATCCTTTAGGGAAAGAAACTGCCATCCTTACCTGGTCTGGCCTAGATGTGACTCCAGAGCCCACAGCAATGTAGTTGACTCTTAACTGCCCTCTGGGCAATTAGGGATGAGCAATAAATGTTGTCTCACCAGTGACACCCTTATCCTGTGAATGAATAAAGGAAAGCCAGGGGCGGCTGAGGTTGAATCTATTTATGGCAAAGGTAGAATTTGAGTGATCTTGTAATGTAGTAGTAGTGTCAC
Organism: Rhincodon typus; assembly: GCF_021869965.1. Classification (NCBI taxonomy): domain Eukaryota; kingdom Metazoa; phylum Chordata; class Chondrichthyes; order Orectolobiformes; family Rhincodontidae; genus Rhincodon; species Rhincodon typus. The sequence goes on along the minus strand of NC_063336.1, from coordinate 76,775,460 downwards.
TACCTTTAAGATAGGTGCTCTGAGTTAAAATCCTATCTATCCTTGAAGTGTGTAATAACATGATCGAACAGATTGATTAAACTAATTAGAAAGGAACATTAATGGTAGTAAACTATCCCTCCACAGCCAACAGTGGTTATTATCAGAAGATATGACGTGTTAACAGCACTCATATCTGATATAAAAAACAACATAGATTGAATACATTGTAGGCAAAAGTTGACAAGTACATGAAGGATAAAGAAATAGAAAAAAATCAAGCTGATATGGTGAGGTGACAAGAGCTGGGGGAACCTTATATGGACCATAACCATTGGCATAAAATGACTTGTTTTGATTCTGAATGTTTGATCTAATTCCAATGTTGGAGATGGAGGAAGGATAGAGCTTTTTATTGCCATAATTATAAGTCAGACACCACCTTGGTAACATCGGACAAAACATAGCTGAATACATTTTCTCCTTCAGTGACTTCAGGACATTGGGACTTTTTTTGCCATCTTTGTAATTGTATGTAAATTGAACATAAAACTGTACTTTAAGAGGTGTACAGAATGGGCACCTTCTAACAAAGTCAAACACAAAAATGAATTAACATTTTTCTCCTCAATTTTTGTTCTCTCTATCACCTGCTGGTAAATTATTTTTACTGAACTAATAGTTCATTTTGACATTCAGACTGGAGTTCTGTGTGGTTCCTGGAAGTTATTTTGTTTCTGGGAAACAAAAATTTATACCTTTTTGTCATCACAGAATTGTTATAGGTCAAAAGTAAGTAAAATGGCCCATTGTTTCTAGGAAGGCTCTCTAAGTGAGCAGCTCACTTAATACCATTCTACCACCTTCTCCCTATTATCCTGCACATTGTTACTCTTCAAATAAACATCCAATTCCCTTTTGATGTCTTGATCGATCCTACCTCTACCATAATCTCAGTTGCTTCCTTTATTCATTACATTAAATCTATGCACCCTCATTCTCAATCTTTTCAAAAATGGGAATATTTTCCCTATTTTATCTGTCCAGATCTCATGATATAGATCATTCCAGTCAATTCTTCTCTCATCTTTCTCCAAAATAAACAATAACAATGTAGTGGCATAACTTGAAATCTTCAGTTCTGGCTTCAACTTGTAAACTTCTTCTACATTCTCTCCAATGCCTTTGCACCCTTCCTAAAGTTTGGCTGCCAGAACTGACTGCAATGGCCCAACTAATGCCGTCTTCAAGTTCAACATAACCCCCTCCCCACCGCTTACTTTGTATTCTTTGTCCCTATTAATAAAGTTTTTAGAATATTGAATGCTTTATTCACAGTTCTGTCAATCTGTCCAGCCATCTTTAATGATTTATGCACATATACATTTGGGTCTCTCTGCTCCACCAAAATAGCATACTTTATTTTACACCATCTCTTCATATTCTTTCTACCAAAATGCATTACTTTGCAATTATCCATATTGAACTTCATCTGCCACCTATCTGCCCACTCCACCAAATGTCAATATCCTTTTGAAGTTTTACTTTATCTTGCTTCCAAGCTTCATATCATTCACAAATTTCAAAAATGACCCCTGTCCAAGATCTAGATCATTATTAAATATAAGCAAAGTTGTGCACCTATTCCTTCGGGACTTCCACTACAAACCATGCCTGAGGCCAAAAAATATCCATCGACTATTACTTGCTGTTTCCTATCATTTAACTTTTTTTTAAATCCATGTTGCTACGGTCCCTTTATTCATGAGTTCTAACTACAAGCCTGTTATACTGCACCAAATGTCTTTTGTAAGTCTATGTACAATACCTTGTAAGGGACCAGACTTCACTTTCCTTTTGAACTATAACTGGAAAATGAAAGTTGGCCACTGTTATATAGCCAAAAGGATCAAGAGAGTTTTTTGTAACTAGAAAATCAAACGGGATTTTGTGATGTACAGTTTAGCCTCACAAGATTGTTACTTTTCAGAACAGTGAGGTGGATACTTCATAAGACACAATGACACCAGGTGTCTCTGAATTAGTGAAAATCTGCCTAGCAATCGCCTTTTAGATGTTCCATTTATGTTGCAATTTTACAAAGCTGTAAGACAGTGAATCCAGGGGCATCCAAAACGTGCAAATAAGATAAATCCCATTCCCCTTTCTCTCTGCAAGCATAGAAGGAGGAAAAAAAAAGTTAAAACTCTAAAAAGAAGGAATTCTAATGCAAGAGAAGACTTAGGTTCACTCAAACAGCTACTGAATGGACCATTGCTATAGACCACATTATGTCATAATTACTAAGAATCCAAGAACTGTGAGGAGTAAGTCTTCCCAAACTGTGGCCTGGAATTTGATTTACACGATTTTGTTTCTACCTATGTATATTTTCCATCCATAATATTTGTGTCAAACTATCTGTTTATTCCGTCTTATATGTGTCTGCATTTGGGTTTTAAAAACAGGTATAACTGAAGTCACATAGGATTAAGTTTGTAACCCATTTTGAGGCATTTGTTAAAGAATAAGTTTGTTTACAATAAATTGAGTTATTTTCCTGTTAATGAACTTAGCTGGGCAATTCAACAAGGCACTGTATGGTGCTGGATTTGCTATGGGTTTTGCTTTCTGCATGCTGGTCCACTCTCATGTTCAAAGCACCCCTAGATTTCACCCTGCTGAACAAAGCCAAAATCCCACATAGCCTTGGTTGTTGAGCCACATTGTGTTCTGCTCCTATTTCTTATGATTGTGTATTGGTGAGTTCATCACTTGAGATATTCCTTTTTCTGGGGGGAAGGGGAATGCAGGAATTCATAAAGTGACGCTATATACGTGTATGAGCATGTAAATGATGACAAAAACACATGTATGTAATGTCATTGATGGAAAATGGAATACATTTGGTCACTCAGAGCAGAACTTATTTTCATTTAGAAGAAATGTCAACGTCTTAAAAATGATGCAGAAGGGATTTACTATGATAATAGCGGGGATGTGGGTCTTTAGTCATTTTGAACAATTGGTGAATGTGGGCTAGTTCTCCACTGAGATGCCTTACAAGAATGGTTTCTGGGGACAAGGGCTTCCCTATGCAGCAATGGCTGTTACACAACCCCTGACTGAGGCAGGTACAACGTAGAGCATTCTTTGGCCAAAGCCATGGTGGAGTAGATGATAAGCATCCTGAAGATGAGATTCAGATGTTTGCATTTGTCTAGGGAGGATCTTGTTGTACAGGTCGTTCTCCCATAACACGACAGTTGCGTTCTTGTGTGACCTCGTACTATAGAAAATCACCATAGAAAATCGTGTTATAGGGAAATTGCTACATCTGTACAACAGGAAGTTTGCTTATACAAACAGCATCCGCTGTTCATCAATTACGTTACAGCTGATTCGCGTTAACGAAACACACGATATAGCAGAACTACTTGTACGCCCCAGACAGAACGTGCTGTATAATCTTTGCAAACTATGCTGTGAACAACTGGAGCAGGATAAAAATGGAATGTGACTTAACCAATGCTGTGGTGCAGCAATCATATGCTGACCGTAAATTTGTTGTTGCTTAAACAGCGACCTCTGACCATTCCCAGAAACAAATGCAGTTTTTAATCTTTTTTCTTTACTTTTTACTGTTGCTTAATAAAAGTGAACATTTTCAACATTTGAATATTTGAAACTTTCCAGTACGAAATCCTCCCACATTGAACAATGCGAAAATGTTAGGCTACACTGAACATTGGGCAAACAGTAGCACTGCCTTAAACAGTGTTCTAAAATGGGATGGTGCTAAGGACAGGTAAAATGCGCAGCTTGTATCGTCAATGACAATCTGTTTATGAATGTGTATCTGTATTTGCAATGACATGTCAGCTTGCCACCTATGTGCCCTGAGAACTGCTTCTATTTAGTTCCACTCCCATGTTGTGCATATGAAGTGCTGGGAGCTTGAACTAGTATATGGCTGGCTTTGGAAGGGTTGGGGCAGCAGGCCATATTGGGAGGTCCCAGCACTGGTGAGTACTTCTGGCAAGAGGGAAGATACAATCAGAAGGGTGCCATAAAGGCATGGTGAATAGTAAATGAAATTGCAGAGAATAGCATGATAAAATCTGCAAGGGTTTAAGGAGAAAACCCACTAAAATTTATACTTAGCAATTTTTTTGTAAAATTCAGTGAATGGGTTTGAATCCTACCACAACAGGTGGTAGAACTTGAATTCAGTAACAATCCGGAATTAAAAAGATAACCTAATAGCAACCATATAACCATTGTTAATTGTTGTAAACAAGTCCTCATGTTCATTTATATCCTTTAGGAAAGGCATTCTACTGTTGCTACCAGTCTGGTCTATATGTGATTCCAATAACCAAGAATGTGATTGGTTCTTAGCTGCCCTCTTGGCAATTAAGGATGAGCAAGAAATGCCACATACCATAAATGGGTTTTTTTTTCAGTTCTGTCTCTGTGGTCTCATCCCCTTCCATGACAGATGCATTGGAGCTGCTTTATACTCCAGCCTCTCAAACCGCTGAGATCAATGATATCAAATTCCCTTCCTAAATCCCTCTGCCTCTCTATTATTGTTTATGGCTCTGAATCGATCTGCAAGGGTTAATACTGATAAGTATCATAAGCACCACCCACAATAATCATGTCATATGGACGTGTGGGCTGAACAGTTTAGGATTACAAAGGAATGAGACATAATTTCTTGTCCTCCTTAAGGTTTTTGTAGCAATGTCTGTCATCATTGTAACTTATAAATAGTTGAGAATATTCAAGAAATTAAATATCTTAACTGTGGAAGATTGTTATATTTAAACAGGGAAGTCATTTTTCTCTGCCACGCTTGACTGAGGCAGGCTCTGTACTTTCTTACACTTAAGAGGATGGTGGTGGCAGCATCATGAGCAATAGTTCGTATAGAGTAGTGAGCTGGCACAACCATACAACATCTACCTCACACTCTCTCTCCTCATTTAAGATGTTCCATAAAGCCTACTTCTTTGATGTGCTTCAGTGTCAAATTGTAATGTTACTTCTTGGTTGTGGAAATTTTGTATAAATTCACTCACTTTCTTGTTTTTCTCTAGGGAAATGTAGCAATAGTTTTTGAAAGAGTTAATATCTGAGACAATGTGAACACAACCTTCCACTGCAGCGATGTAAGAGATCACAAGAGAGAGGCTTCTGTAGAGATAGACATTCTTCGGTAAATTCATGTATAGTTCCTTTCTGTGTAATAAACTGTGTAATAATTGGATTAACCTATCAAAGACCCAGTAATCTCTTTTAGCTAGACTAACCAAACATACAAAAGGGAATGATGGCTGTTGCCACTGCAGACTTATAGATTGGTACAATGATGATTTTTTACACTCCTGCGTATTTCCAGCTTTGGGTGGCCGCAGCCAGTTGAATCTGCATCACAACATTGATAAGCACCCAGATCCTGTGTTCAGTCAGGTGTCAGAATTTATGAATGGTTGCTGGATATCAAAGACAGCAAGCCATCGACCTCTATAGACATGCAGGATATCTCAGATTCAAGGTGCCATTGTTAACAGTCATTAGGTATTATGAAAACCAAACAAAGTTTTATCAGCAATAATGGATTCAATTAATTGAATGTGCAGCTTGTATCTGTGATGCCAACTGCACAATTTTGCTACCCAGAAAGCTGCTGTTGACTCATTTAATACTTTGGCAAACAACCATAACTGGCATTGTTGAGTCAAAAAGCTGTTATGATCTGGTTGAATGGAGACCAGAGATACCCCTGCAGATCCAACTAATGAACCTACAAAAGCATCTAATCCCAGCAGGGCACATCAGGTGTAATGAGGCCCTTGGAACAGCTTGATTTGTTTTTGAATACACAATCGAAATAACAGAACTATGGTTCATATGCTTCAACAGATTGTGGTGAACCCTACCATAAAGAATGGCAAACAATCTCGATAATAGCTGTGGGTTTTGTGCATTTTGTGTAAGTTGTCATGTGGAAAAGGGTCAACTCTTTGTGTCTGTACAGACAGGAAGGGAGCAGAGCCTCGCCCTGAATTAATAGATGGAGACAAACCTTGTCTGCAGGGGAAAGGGGGTCAAGTTCAGAAGAAACTACTTTCAGTGTTAAAATGAAATATCAACAAATTATTTTTTAAAAATTCAATAAATTTAACTCATTGGGTACATCAATGACTCAAATCCTCTTGCAAAGTCTATTTCAGTGATTGATAATGCACAATATTGCTAAAGGTATAAATCTTTGGTCCTTTTATATGATGAATCTATCCATCACCATTCAATTAACAGGAACACATAGCCCTATGATCTATCACTGCCTTTACCAAGCTATAATTGAAAGCTTGTCTCCTACTTTCACTGTGTGTCTCCCTATTAACTGGACAATTTATTCCTGATGTACTCTCAATGGCACTTCCTTTACATGGGAGTCCTTTGTCAGTGTTTTACTTTTTCCCTGCTTCGTATGGCACTGCAGTAGCTAATGGAATGTGGGGAATGAACACTGGTTAATTCAGCTCGATTAGTAATTTTTTTTTGCCTTGTCTGTGTTCTCTCTCTCTCTTCTTTTTCTGTCAGCTTCTAATTTAAATGATTCTCTCTCTTCCATGCAACTGCTGCTGCTGATGCTTGTAGCCACTCCTGCCAGGGTTTGCCATATTTATCTACGTTTTGCCACTCTCTGTCTATTAGACCAAGCCAGAGAATGGGAATTCAGCAGCAAGTAACTCCACTGTCTGTCTACAAGGCACAGGTCAGAGTGTGGTAGAATATTCCCCACTTGCTTGGATGAGCGTAGCTCCAAAAACACTGAAGTTGCTTCATACCATCCATGACAAAGCAACCCACTTGTTTAGCATCACATCCACATTCACTCCTTCCACTACTGGTTCTCAGCAACATTGCTTACCATCTACAAGATGTGCCACAGAAATTGACCATGGATCCTTGGGCAGCACCTTCCAAACTCTCAACTTCTACCATCTAGAATGACAATGGCAGGAGATGCCTGGGAACACTACCACCTACAACTTCTTCTCCAATGTATACACTATCCTGACTTGGAAAAATACATCATTATTCCTTCAGGGTTATTGGAACAAAATTCTGGAGCTCCCTCTCTAATGCCGTTATGGGCCTACCGACCACACAGGAAAGCAGCAGTTAAAGAAAACAGTTCACCACTACTTTCCCAAGGATAACTAGGAATGAATAACAAATGATGGCCCAGCCAACAGTACCCTTAGCTCATGTAAATATGAAATCCTCACACAAAATTGTTTGCTTGTCAATGGTATCTGGCTTCCAGCTACCCCAAGTGGCCTCCACTTTCTGTTGCTCTCTACTTTCCCATCTAAAAAAGATCTATGGAACTTTTCAGCTCTGGCAACATAATTAAAATCTGACCTTTTTTCTGAGATGTTACTCGAAATGATTAGTGATAACAAGGTATAGAGCTGAATGAACCATTTTCTGAAGAAGGGTCCAGACCCGAAACGTCAGCTTTCCTGCTCCTCTGATGCTGCCTGGCCTTCTGTGTTCATCCAGCTCTACACCTTGTTATCTCAGATTCTCCAGCATCAGCAGTTCTTACTATCTCTTTAGGATTAGTTTTGCTTTTGCAGTTTTCAGCACCTCTTCATTTATCTTATAGCCTGAAGATGGAATTTTCAACAGTTGTATTTGCATCCGCATTTCTTCTACAGTTCTTAATTTTTGGCCCAGGTTTCTAAGATGCAGAGTAAAGTGGATAGAATGTAGCAACGTAGGAGATTTTCTTTTGTTACAAACTTCAACTTGTTTCCAGCTAATAGCAGGCAAGGTATTGAGATCATCCACTGTATAGAACAGGAATGTGAGTTAGGATACACATTGCTATATGGAAGAGCCTGCTGTGTGGAATGAGAATAACATTGAGAATTTCACTATTATGCTAAGCACAAATAAACTTTTAAATAAAAATACAAAATGCATGCTTTTTATGAAGAAGGACACTATTGATCTTTAGAGACTGCCACAGGTCTTCTGACATTTGAAGCTGCAATTTGACCAATCTTCTGCAAACTTCTAAAATTGGATGACAATGGACATATCCAGACAACATTCTTGTCGGGTGTTGCATATGCCATCGTTAGGGCCTATCCAAAAATAACAAGGACAACAAGTCTCCAGACCTTCTGACTCCAGATCTTCTAGATAACAAATGTGAGTCAGTGAACCTGATTACATCCATGGAAATCTTAAGGACCTCCATTGCCTCTATTGTATGTCAGTAGTTCTGGCCATGGGCAATGGACCAGACTACCAATTGCTTTCCATTGTGTATCAATGGCTCGTGTTGAGTCACTGATCCTCTGTTTCTTTTAAAGCCTTTTATTAGAAAGTGCTGCCTGTTTTGTGGGCTTGACAGAAATAGCTGTAGGGCAAACATTGAAGTTTTATAGATCAACAAGGCTGAAAGGTTAAAGCCTCCCTGAAAACTATTCCAAGAGACTTCAAATGCATCTCTAAAGGGAAACTGGTTCTTTGGCTACAATAATTACCAAGGCTGCCTACACAACCTGCTACGCTTCCCTTATTCCAAGAAACCCTGTCTACACTATGTGGACTCATCTGAACTTCACTCCAGTGTGGAAAGGTTTTCCCCTTTCAGTGAACTCTTAGAGTCTTAGGAACTCTTAGGAAAGTGGAATTGAGAATTATCAGATCACCCATGATCTCATTGAATAGTGGAGCAGACTTGATTGGCTGAATGGCCTACTTCTGCTCTACACCTTAAGGTTTTTTGGTCTTAGAATAATGTGAAATAGTAACTGTTTTGTTTGGCCTTAATATTTTGCAGAAGTGAAACCTATTTGTTTACTGCATCTTTCTTGTGTTTATGTGGCATTTTCTGGGAAAACGTGAATTAATTATGCCCCCTGTTTACATGTCTCTGAAAGTTTCTTATTAATGACATTATAAAAGCAAGCTGTGCTCAAACAACCTTCAGGCTAATCAAAATCAAACCAACGCAGTAACAAATGAAAAAGAAGAATAATGGGGTGTGGGTTCGGGGGTAGAGAGGGGTTTGCTGTTAGTGTTGTCTCTCTTCCGTGTCTGTAATACTACCCTACAATGTAACTTTGCCTCCTTGCTCAACCATTTTTCATGTGAGTACTGGGTTTTGAGGAGGCTTTTAAAGTTGGTAAAAAAGCAGAGAATTGGAGCAAGTTGCTGAAAATAGGAAGAAGAATTTACATAGCTCTTTCATGAACTGTAAATTAGATGGAAGGAAGGCTGCGAGAAAGACGAAAGTCAATGCACCAGAAGACATGAGAAGGAATGTTAAAAGGAAAAATAGATCGTAATGGTGGGACATTGAAAGAATGTTTAGGGATGTGTAAATGAAAATGAACAAGCAACTGAGGAGGACAATGAGGGTAATAGGGGTGGACTGTTTTTATGGGAACTGAAAACAACAGATTTGATTTTCCTCATATCCAATTGGAGCAACTTCTAACTGATGTGTTATTTGCTGTCCGACAGATCATCTGACAGCCTGGATGTGGTTGAAAGACATAATGAGAAAGGAGGGCATCAGCATAACTCCAACAGGTAATCCTTCCTCTGCATTTTCACAATATATCCGTGAGAAACAGTATAAAGAAAAGGATGATGAGAAGGAATAGACATAGGTCCAAGATATTCTAGATTTGAAATTAAGGGAACTGTAGAACAGGGCAAAAATGCAAGTTACATTAGCATGCACAGAAACAACATCAGACTAGGGCAGTCTCACAGTGGTGGGCAGCACAGGAGAATTGGTGCAGGAGGATGGCATGAACTACCATTTTAGACACTGCCAAAATAGTTGAAATTGACAAGAAGGTATAAAGCAGTATGTCACTAGTAACTCTGACCAGGTTGGTCTCAATACTACTTTAAATCTCAGTTGTGCTATCAAACAGTGCTCAAAAACCAAATAATTTTGAATCAATTACAATGTAAAGACAACACTCAAAGAATGGAGAATGTGCTTACATTATGTTTGTTGGTGTTCTATTAATTTGGGCTGTTCATATTAGTAAAACTCACAATTACTCAATTACGCCCACCTACACAATTAGATAAGCCCATCATTATCAACGACATGATTGTGTATATTTATTTTTTTCTGTTCTTTCAAAGCATGACTAATTCTTACTCCCTGGCCATGTTATGCACTATCATTAATTGTTGGTTACTTCTCTATGAGGTAATAAAGAGCATAGCTTTAACACACAGCATGCTGTTCTTGGTACAACTTTGCTGTAATAGCTGCTTGATATCAGTACTCAAATATTTATTGAACGGTGCATATTTCTGATTAACAGAGGCAGATGAAGTGGATTGCCTGTATAACAATCCAACCATAGCATACAAGGAAGTTATTCAGCCCATTGTGCTAGTGTTAGCTTTCTAAAAGAGCTATTCAAGTAGTCCTCTGCCCTTGCCCATAACTAGGCAAATTTGGGACAAGTAGTAGTTGGGAAATACTAAGAGAACACTTATTAGTGCTACAGGAACAAGTACTGAGGGAAGGAGTAACATTTCAGTCTATTTTCTCAGAAAGTTATCATCTATGTACGTTATTTTGTATATGATTAAGTGGATTTGATAGTGTATTTACATTTCACACTAGTGCATTTTTTAAAAATTTACTGGCGCACCTTTAGTATGCCTCAACGAGCATACACGTTCCCAAATGTTCCTCACGTTGCATTGTAATTAACTGCTGTATGATTTTATAAATCTTGTCAGTCTTGATACAACATGCATTGTCAATATTAAATGACCTGCCAACACACATTTGATACATGCAAAGCAGACATCACATGCAAGTAGCAATTGCTCCATCTCACTTAGCAGCAAAATTACATTCTTAAAGATTTTCACCATCAGTCTGCATTGTCATCCAGTGCTGTTTGAAGCATTTTTTTCTTGTCAGGTATTACAGATAGTGTTGTCTGTCCTCAAAATATGAATGAAGGAGCATATATGGGCATTAATGTGAAATTTTGAACTGTACTGATCCATTTTTGAGTAAAAATGTGTAAGCCTCATGTCTGCATCAGCATCTCAAGCAACAAAATGACAAAGCGCCTACCACATCCAAAATAGTTAACCTCCCTACCAGTGACAAATGTCTTAAACCATCTTAAATGATCTGTTCATGCTGCAGTCTGAACATTCTGTCTTTTCAGCATTATACTTACAGTTGACTTCAAACAAGCATTCAAGATGACAATCATCATGGCTCGTTGGTAGCACTCTTGCCCACTAGGCAGAAGATCATAGGTTCACGTGTCCATCCAAAGATTGACCACAAAATCACAGCCAACACTTCACTGCTGTACTGCAGGAGTTCTGTAGGTCCAATGCTGCTCCAGTGATTGTAAACACTATTACTGTTTTGGTGATAGAGCATGCATGCATGCACAAATGTCTCTCCAAGGTTAACTGCTTGGATCTGTGCCACCTTGTCTTGGAATTGAGAAAGTGGTACATCAGTAAGTGTGGATAATATTAGTAATCACGCTTGCATATCTGACAGAGTATGCACCTAGGGATATAGGTGTGAGCTTTGCAGCAGTGTGAGTGAGCTTCAGGTGAAACTATGAATGTGAAGTATGAATTGCAATGGAAAGAAATTGTTTCTAGTTAAGAGAAGGAGGTGTGGTGAATTGGACAGTGTATAAAGCTAATGTAATAAAAACAGAAAGTGCTGGGGAGATAGTAGATTTGGCAACATCTGTGGTGAGAGAAAAGAAATCAATGCTTAGAGTTCAAGTTAACTCTTGCTCAAATTCCAAGGAAGAGTCAGAATACATCAGAGATGTTAACTTAGTTTCTTTCTCTATTCTGCCAGGCCTGCTGAGTTTTTTCAGCACTTGTTTATACTTCAGACATCCACAGTGGTGTCGTTTTTATTATGTGAAGCTAGTGGTTCAGTTGTAAGGAAAGGGTACTTGAAAAACAATTCCCAGACCTTGACCATTTGTGCAAAATCACAGATTTTCGTGTCAATAGATCCAGCTCCTAGTGGCAAGGATATAGGAGGAGGTTTTAAGGAGTTGGAGAAAAGGAGAGTGGATGGGGGAGGGGGACTAGGAAGATAATTTAAGAGATGGGTATGAAAGGGTATGCTGCGAGAGAAGGTGAATGGGAAAGAGGATGACAGGGGAAATGAATGAAGCTGCAAAACAGTGAAAAGAAGGTATGTAAAGGGTTGCTTAGACGAAGCGTCTGCAGAGATGACTGAAAAGCTTTAAACCTGCCAACAATTGAGTATCCACATACCTCGGAGCCAGAAAATCATTGAAATAATTAATTCCTTTGAAATGAATGTGGAATCTTTAGCTAAGGCTGTATAAGAATAGGCACTTGTATAGAAAGCATAGTTAAGATTTGGAATGCACTCCTCCCTGATAGTGAGGTGAATGCAGATTCAAATTAGCAGCCAAAAAATTTGGATAACTCTTCAAGGAGAAAAAGGAAATAGAATGGGTGGGAGGCGAGGCAGTGGTAGAAGTGAATGAATTTTTCTCTGAAAGAACTGACACATACTCAATGGGCTGAAGAGTCTCCTTCTATGCTGCACACTTTATTCTACAGGACCCAAAGCACATTGCTAAGGCACTAAACAGAAGCTGCCAAGAGCTTGTAAAAGGCAGTGGGAGTGTGAAAATAAGAGGCCCCAGAACAGGAGAAATGCTAGGGCTCTTATGTATCTCCTTCATTCCAGAGCAACCTGATCCTCTGTGTGTTGAGGGCATCTTTCCTCATCTCCACCTTCTGCTCTCAGACTCTCATAATACAATTCAGAATTGAAGGTATGTGCCTTCAAGCCATTAACCCATAATTTCCCCTCAATCTTTTCTTTATTCATCTGCTGTCTGGATTCACTCCTCCTTTAAGACATGCACTTGGCTTTAGGTACTGCAAGCTTATTTTAAGTGGTGCTAGCCTTGCATGAACTTGAATCTCCTGTGGAGGTCTGCAGGCATAGATAAATCCAGCACTGGTCACCAACTGCTATTGTTTAAGTTGGGAAGTTTAAATGGGAGGATGCTGGCATTGTGCTACTGTCACTGGTCTGATAGTCCAGACACCCTGGCCAATACACTGTGGGTCGAGGTATTAATCCCAGCATAGTCACTGGAGGAATTTAACTTCAATTGATTAATCTTGAATTGAAAGCTGGTCTCAGTGATGGTGACCATGACAACTGTCAATGATAGTTGTGAAAACCCATTTGGCTCATGGGATCCTTTATGGAAGGAAATCTGCCATCCTTACCTGGTCTGCCTTACATGTGACTCTAGAACAACAGTAATGTGGTTGACTGTTAACTGACCTTTGAAATGGCTGAGCAAGCCACTCAGTTCAAGGCCAATTAGGGGTGGGGAACAAACACTGGCCTTGCCAGTGACACCTATATTCCATGAATTGATGAAGAAAAAAATGCAGACAGCACAAAGTTGGTATGCTGCCTGTGTGGAAGAGAAAGGGTGTAAGGTGAATGAGTGTATTTGGGGAAACTTGAGGTTTGCCTCCAGTGCCCATGTAATGAAGCCCTATCAAAAGGCGGAATCTGTAAGAATGAATCCTCAAATTTCACTCTATTTAAAGTTAGTTCTTTCAGGTAGATAAATGTGACTGGGGAAGGGGAGGAAAACAATTTTTCTGTTGAACCTTGCAGTTCAGTGTATCCTTCAGCATCTCTGAGAATTTAACTGCTTTGCGACAATGCTGTTAAATTGATTAAAATCAAATAGCCGTCATTGACTGACTGTAGAATCAGTCTGAGGTGGTGCCATTGCATCTGATTGGAGAACATCAAGCATCAAAATGATCAGAAAATACCTCTGACATCAATTATCAGTGTCCTCCCAGAAGATAAGCAGTATCAATGAGTGCTTCTGAATTTATTTAATATCCGGAATGAAGTAAAAACCATAGACAAAATGTCCAGGGAGAAAAGAGCTTTACGACTTAATCTCAAGCCTCGAAAGTCAATCGATTAGCTTTGAATAACATAAACCACATTATTTTGCTTTAATTGGTTACGGCATGATCGAGACCAAATGGAACAAAAGTAGCTGGAAAGTCATCCCAGGTGACTGGCTGTGTAAACAGTATCGGATTGAGTCATTAGGAAAGCTCAACTTTATAATGCAGCCTGGCTTTGGATGCATGATGCTTTCATTAATAGGTGATATATTACCACCAATCTTTTCATTATGTGAGCTGCAACAATTGACAACAACAATTTGCATTCAAATTGTGTCTTCAATGTATCACCAAATGTTCCAAGGGATTTCACAGGAACATTGTCAAATGATTTAAAACTGAGCTACATCATTTTGTTTGAACAACCTAGAAACAGGGGACATAATCTCAGGACAAGAAGGAGACAATTTAAGACAGATATGAGGAGCAATTCCTTCACTCAAAGGGTGCTGAATCTTTGGAACTGTCTACTCCAGATGGCTGTGAAAGTTCAAACAGTCAATGTGTATGTTCAACATAGAAATCGATAATATGGCAATAGAAAAAGAGCAGTCATGATCCAATTGTTTGGTAAAATGGAATTGATGGATTGAACAGCCTACACTGTTTCTATGTTCCTAGCAAGAGGTGATCTAAAACTTGGTCATGGAGGTAGATTATCAGGAATATCTTCAAGGAAGAACAAGAACTAAAGATGCAGAGAGGTTTGTGGAACACGACTACCAATGTTGAAGCAGTTCATATCGGGGATAAACAAGAGGGCAGAATTAGTGGGCCACAGATGTTTTGGAGGATTCTGAGGCTTATATACAGTGGAATGGAGGGTAGAAATCTTCTATACAATTGAGAACAAGGATGAGAATTTTAAAGGCATAAAGTAAATGGGGAGGGGATGGCTGAATGGAATTTTGTGCAAAGATCCACATTGCGGAGTTTCCAATGAGCTCAAATTTATGTAAAGTGCAAGGTGAGAGATCAACACCAGATCAGGCAAGGTTAAATTTTTTAGATTTATCACATATTCTTGTTGTCAGTAGAAATACAACTCCAAATCTGCTCCACCCTCCAAATAGTTTCACTGTAGAAACATTGTAGTGGTAAAAGGTCAACTGCTGAGTTAGATAACTGTAACAATCCGACAAGGATGGGGAAGTATACAGCAGGACAGATAGCTGTGTTCATCATCTTTATACCTGTCCTATGGAAAAGGAACTTAAAATATGTTAATTTATCTCGAGCAACCGACTACTTGAGGATTGATCTTTTCCAAATAGCTGTGCAAGTGATATTTTCCACTGACAAAATGTTGTTGTCAGTCCATAAAGATATTCTGCCAATCAAGCAAGATATTCGTTAATTTTAGTGCTGGTGAGATGCCCAATAGATAGATAGTATGAACCTGAATTATAGGCTGATTGAGTCAAATAAATTCAACAGTGCATAATAGGCACGATACAGAACATCGTCAACCAGCCGGTACTTGCAAACCGAAAAGAAACAAAATGCCTCCTGTTAGATCTGATTCCATAACTAGGCAGCACTCATGGAACAATCAGTCAAGCTCATCACATAGCTTATTTATACCCACTACAAGTGACATTCATTCAAAAGCAGGACCCAATTCCCTTAAAGCCATGCATTTTTGAAATTATCCAGGAGCTTGGGGAGCCAATGGTTTCCAATCACTTTTTCCATGGAATCGGCCAATCAAAATTGATTTGCCAACCAGTCAGCACTTGATTTCTCCATAGATAGTTGCAGTTGCTTGAAATTTGTCATTCATGTCTTTTTTCATGATAAATGCAAGGCAAAAACTTTCTGGGACATTTGAGCGGCACGGTGGCTCAGTGTTTAGCACTGCTGCCTCACAGTGCCAGGAGCCTGGGTTCGATTCCATTCTCGAGTGACCGTCTGTGTGGAGTTTGCACATTCTCCCCATGTCTATGTGGTTTCCTCCAGGTGCTTTGGTTTCCTCCCACAGTCCAAAGGTGTGCAGGCTAGGTGGATTGTCAATGCTAAATTTCGCATAGGGTTTAGAGATGTGTAAATTAGGTGGGTTATAGGGGGATGGCTCTGGATGAGATGCTTTGAGGGTGGTGTGGACTTGTTGGCTGAAGGGCCTGTTTCCACACTGTAGGGATTCTAAGATTCTATATTCAAATAGCCTTTGTTCGTTGAATAAAGCACAATAACATGCTGTCTATAATTAAAGGGCGGCATCATTGAGAGGAATTCTGGGAGACGGCACTGCAGTCACCATGACCAGAGAGTGGATCGCAACAAGATACCATCACTGACTGACGCGAGGAAGAGCATCGAATCAGAGGGCGGCAGAGACATCACTGAGAGGAATTCTGGAAGACAGCACCGCAGATGCCACGACTGGGGAGCAAATTGCAACAGGACACCGTCACTGAGATAACAAGGTATAGATCTGGATGAACACAGCAGGCCAAGCAGCATCAGAGGAACAGGAAGGCTGACATTTTGGGCCTAGAAAAACGTCAGCCTTCCTGCTCCTCTGATGCTGCTTGGTCTGCTGTGTTCATCCAGCTCGACACCTCGTTATCTCAGATTCTCCAGCATCTGCAGTTCCTACTATCTAGGACACCGTCACTGATTGGCACAAGGAAGAGTATCAAATCAGAGGGCAGCAGAGACATCACTGAGGGGAATTCTGGGAGATGACATTATAGTCACCACGACTGGTCTGAATATCACAGAGGAACTGGTGTCAAGGAATGGCTAAACCCAAAACACTACATTAGTGTTTTCACCCCCCTCACCCCCACCTCCTCTAACCAAAAACAAAGCACTACAAAGAGGACAGGCAAGGTAAGAGTCATTTTTTTTTAAGTGTACAAGGGTGGAGCTGGCAGTTAGGGCAGTGGAATGCTCCTCCTGTCAGATGTGGGAAATCAGGGAGCAGTCTAATGTCCCTATTAACTATGTCTGCAGGAACTGTGACCAGCTGTAGCTCCTCACAGACCGCGTGGTTCAGTTGGTGAAGCAGCTGGACACGCTGCAGTGCATGCAGAGAGCACAGAGAATGATAGACACTAGCTTTAGCGAGGTGGTTACACCACAGGTCCAGACAAGTAGACGGGTGACTGTCAGAGCTGGTGTACGAGGGACAGCTTTAGATATATGGATCATCAGGATATCTTCTGAGGAAGGTGGTACCTGTACAAGAAGAACGGGTTGCACCTGAACTGGAAGGGCATCAATATCCCGGGCGAGAGGTTTGCTAGAGCTCTTTGGAAGGGTTTAAACTAGTGTGGCAGGGGGCTGGGAACCAGAAGAACAGGCCAGTAAGTGCAGGGACTCGGGATAAAGGAAAGACTGAGATATGCGTAGCACAGAGTAAAAGCAGGCAGAGGGAAGTCATGGGGCTCAGAGGGACTGGAGATCTGGAGTATAAGAAGTATAACCAGTAAGACAGATGAGCAGATTACTGCATGGTATTATCATGTTATTGCCATTATGGAGACATGGTTAAAGGAGAGGCAGGACTGGCAGTTTAGCATTCCAGGATATTGCTGTTTTAGACGGGACAGAACAGGAGACAAAAGGGGTGGGGGAGTTGCATTGCTGATTAGGGATCACACCACAGCTGTGTTGAGGGAGGATACATTGGAGGAATCTTGCAGTGAGGCATTATGGGTGGACCTCAGGAACAGGAAGGGTAAAATCACAAGGTTGGGAGTTTTCTATATACCTCCCAACTCCCCACGTGAGACAGAGGAGCAGATATGCAGTCAGATACTAGAAAGATGTGAAAAAAGCAAGGTAGTTATGGTGGGTGATTTCAACTTTCCCCTTATTGACTGGGACACCCTTACAGCCAGGGGCTCGGATGGAAACCACTTTGTTAGATGTGTCCAGGAGGGCTTTTTGAGACAGTATGTTGACAGTCTAACCAGAGGAGGCCATACTAGACTTGGTATTAAGGAATGACCCAGGGCAGGTGATTGATGTTTCAATAGGAGAGCATTTTAGGCTTAGTGACCATAACTCCATAAGATTTTCGAGTAGTCATGGACAAAGGCAAGAGTGACCCTCAGGTAAGGGTGTTGTATTGGGCAAGGGCCAATTACATCCAAATTAGACAAGAACTGGGGAATGTGGATTGGGAGCAGTTATTTGAGGGAAAATCCAAATCTGGCACGTGGGAGGCTTTTAAAGACCAGTTGATTAGAGTGCAGGATATGCATGTCCCTACAAAACTGAAGGACAGGAATGGCAAGATTCAGGAACCATGAAGCAGATATCTTCACATCCTCCTTGACCACAGGCAAGGTTCCAGAAGACTGGAGATTACCCAGTGTTGTTCCCTTGTTTAAGAAAGGAAGCGGGGACAATACAGGAAATTATAGGCTGGTCAGTCTGACATCTGTGGTGGGGAAGCTCTTGGAAAAGATACTGAGGGACTGGATATATGCACATTTGAAAGATTGTCTGACCAACCTGTTTGAATTTTTTGAAGAGGTGACAAAGATAATTGATGAGGGAAGAGCTGTGGATGTAGTTTATGTGGACTTTAGTAAAGCAATTGATAAATCCCCACATGGCAGATTGGTACAAAAACTAAAATCACATGGGATTCAGGGTGGGCTGGCTACATGGATACAAAACTTGCTTAGTCATAGAAGATAGAGGGTAACAGTGGAAGGGTGTTTTTCAGAATGGAGACCGGTAACTAGTGGTGTTTCAGAGGGATCAGTCTTAGGTCCTCTGTTGTTTGTAGTATATATAAATGATCTGGAAGAAAACATGGGTAGTCTGATTAGTAAGTTTGCAGATGACATGAAGATTGGTGGAGTTGCTGATAGTGCCGACGATTGTGAAAGGATACAATAGGATATAGATAGATCTTGGCAACTTGGGCAGATGGAGTTTAATCCAGACAAATGCGAAGTGATGGGTGGCACGGTGGCTCAGTGGTTAGCACTGCTGCCTCACAGCGACAGGGACCCGGGTTCGATTCCACCCTCTGGCAACTGTTTGTGTGGAGTTTGCACGTTCTCCCCGTGTCTGCATGGGTTTCCTCCGGGTACTCCGGTTTCCTCCCACAGTCCAAAGTTGTACAGGCTAGGTGGATTGGTCATACTAAATTTCACATAGTATTCAGGGATGTATAGATAAGGTAGGTTATAGGTGGATGGATGGGATGCTCTGAGGATCAGTGTGGAATGGTTGGGCCGAAGGGTCTGTTTCCACACTGTAGGGATTCTATGATGATGCATTTTGGAGGATTACATTTAGGTGTGAATTATATTGTAAATGGCAGAACCCTTGGGAACATTAACATATAGATGGATCCAAGCATGCAGGTCCACAGTTCCTTAAAAGTGGCAGCACAGATGGCCAAGGTGATTTAGAAGGCATATGGCATGCTTGCCTTTAACGGCTGGATGACATAGAAGACTACATGGATTACAAACAATGCTGCGGCTATATAAAACCTTTTGTTAGGCTGCATTTGGAGTATTGGGTGCAGTTTTGATCGCCACATTACCAGAAGAACATGGAAGCTTTGGAGAGAGTGCAGGGAAGGCTCACCGGAATGTTACCGGGTCTCGAGGGCATTGGCTGAGGAAAGGTTTAAGAAGACTAGGATTGTTTTCACTGGAAAGACGGTGACTAAGAGGAGATCTGATAAAAGTCTACAAAATTATGAGAGGCATAGATGGGGTGGATAGTCACAGGCTTTTTCCCAGTGTTGAAGTTTCAGTTACAAGGGGCCCAGGTTCAAGGTGAGAGGACAAAAGTTTAAGGGAGATGTGCGAGGAAAGTTTTGCCACATAGAGAGTGATAGGAGCCTGAAACGCACTGCCAGAGGAGGTGGTGGAAGCAGGCACGTTGGTGACATATAAGAGGCATCTGGATGGTTACATGAATTGGGAGGGAACAGAGGGATACAGACCGAATAAGGGCAGAAGGTTTGTTTGTTAGTTTACTCAAGACATGATCAGCACAGGCTTGGAGGGCCAAAGGCTGTACTTCTCTTTTGTTTTTTTGTTCTTTGTTCTTTGTTCTTGTTCTTTTGTATAACTGGAACAAATTCAAAGAGGAAGAAGACCATGATCCAACGAAAACAACAAATGCTGGAGATCACAATGGTTCAGGTAGCATTCCATGAAGAGAGAGCAAGCTAACATTTTGAGTCTAGATGACTCTTCATCAGAGCTGAAATGAAGTGTGGAGGGACAGCATTTATGCAATAGTTGGGAGCCGGTTGGTGTGCCAGGTGGTGGGTGTAGGGTGCTGGTGGAGAAAAAGTGTTGATAGTTCAGATTAAACAATTGGAGAATGGCAGAACAATGATGTGTCTACCTGCCAGACTGGAAAAACCAGTCCCACTGAGGTGAGGCGGGGGGAGGGGAGAGAGGACATGAGGTTGCATTGTTGTATTTTGAAATAATCTAGGGAAGAGATAGAAGAAGTGTTTACTACATGTCTTTAATCATTCTTTAGATAAAAATGTAGGGCCAGAGGACCGCTGAATAACTAATATCATTTCAGTATTCAGGAATAGAGACTGTACATGTTAAGAGTGTTATAGACAAGCCTGGATAATATCAGGAAAAATAATAAAATCTTTGCCAAAGGAGAGTATTGGGAACATCAATATATGAGAACATAATGATGAATATTCAGAATGAATTGCTAAAGGGAAGATCTTGCTCCCCCAATATCATTAAAATGTGCAAGCAGGTAAAAGAAAATATAAATAATGGTAGTTCAGTATATGTAATTCATCTGAACTCGCATGATGTATTTGGTAAGGTGCACCAGGGCCAGGGAATGCGGACTCAGGGGACAAATTGCAGAATGGGTTACTGGCTGGCTTCAAAATAGAAAGCAGCAAGTGAGAGTAAAGACTAATTATTGGGAGTGGCAAAAATGGATTGTGGTACTCCAGAGATCTCAGTGCTAGGACAACTGCTGGTCACAATTTGCATTAATGATTCAAACTTGGAAGTCAAAAGAATTTAAAATTATTGCTGATGACATCAAATCAACCAATACTCAGGGTGACACACCCAATCACAAGAAGACATGAGTAAACTTGCAAACTGGACAAATAGTAAGCTGATGAAGTTCAGCTATGAGAACCGCTCCATGGTCTCCCTGGATGGCAGTCTGCAATTCATGAATGTATACTTTCCAGAGGTACACTGGAATTAATCCCATTGCCAGGGCTCTTCCTCATCCACAGACCCATGAGAAACTGAATGGTAAAAACCATGAGGTTGTTAATGATCAATGTGATTGATTGGATTTAGGTTTATTGATTAACAGAACAACACTTTGAGTAATAGATATTCACTGGTCGAGCCATTAATGAGTTGAATTACGAAAACTAAAGTTCCAATACTACAGCAAAACCGCAGGCAAAATATTATGTCTCAAGACCACAAGAGAATACGAGCAATTTGAAATGACCACAAAAGGAAACAAAAGAGTTGGTATGATTCCAGGTGTAGAATGACGTCTTTATCAGTTTTGGTATCAGGCCCAAAGGTTTGGATCAGTGATAGAAAATCATCAGGCACAGTCTTCAAAGCAGAACAGTTATGGAATTACGTTGTTCAAACTCCAACGGGCACATTCTAAAGGAATGAAGCAGTGAGAACAAACGAGCATGGCTGCCATATCTGAAGAAGGGTCTAGGCCCGAAACGTCAGCCTTCCTGCTCCTCTGATGCTGCTTGGCCTGCTGTGTTCATCCAGCTCTACACCTTGTTATCTCTGACTGCCATATAATTTTGTTTCGGGAGGACAGGAGTAAATCAACTACCTCACAGAATGACACTTACTTCACAGAAATGATGGAAGACCATAACCTTTATTGAACAATAACAAGGACAAGATAAGCACTACAAATTTTGTAATGACTCAACCTCTGTCATTCAAACTTTAGACAGAGGGGCTTGGGGGTGGTGAGGCTGTAAATACTTTCAAGAAGTTTTTGAAATAACGTTCATGTAGAAGTTGAGAGAAAGCCTGGGCAGGAAGCATATGATGAAAAGGCATATGTTGATAAGATGATGATGTGTGTGATGTTGTAACACTGACATCAGCAGTACATTGCAGTTAAAACTCTGAGAACAAAAGAATGGAATAACCTACATGAGACAGCAGCATTACAGAGATTAGTATATATAATAGTAGGTAGATTTTTCTAGAATTCCCAGGAACCAAATAATAGTCACTGTTAGGTAAGACAGAGACCATAATGGAGACACTACACCCGAAAAAAAAACTCTCTCAACAGTCCGAGACATACTCTAAATTCCAGACCTTGTGATAATCTAACCATGAGAACTGATCAACTACTGGCTGTACCAGTAAAGAAAGATCAAACCGAGCCATTTCTCCAAACAACAATCTTTTCTTTGCCATAGCACTCATTCATTGATGAAATGGTTTTAAAGCCTATATCATTTGACACCATCCCTAAGTGAAATGGAAACCAAGTTTGAGGAAGGATTAGTTAATTGGATTTCCTGGTTGTGACATCAGACTTCCAAAAAACGAACCCTTGAGAGGAAAGTGTAAGTAAATTCAGAAGCATGCACAAATTTGGGGGATTGGAATTTCTCCAGTGGCTGGAACGAAATGAGGGATCTGAAAAGTTGTGTGGCTTTTACCAATGCTGACCATGTTGAACACTGGGGTGTAATTATGAGGTCAGATGAAGGTGACTCTGGGAGATTTTCACCATCCGGTCTGCCATGACCTAAGTGAATGAGGTTCAGCAGAAGTGAACTTTGGTGAAAATTTGACTTGTTGAACTTGAAAGGGATAAAGCAGTTATCAGAGGCTAGCTAAAAATTAAATCCTGTGTGGCAAAGAGTGATTGAAGTCTACCTGCAGAAGATAGACTGTGAGTGACATTAGGATTGCACCTTACTGTTTCATCTGTGCTGAGAGAAATAGCTGAAAAATCAGTGAGACCTTTGTCGTAACAGCCCTTTAAAATGTAGTTTATAGGTTCTGCTGAGGATGATTTGTCTGGTCATTCACATTTACCCTGTGTTGATTTTATTCTGATTTTTGCAGTTAAAGGTTTCAGAAATGAAATTTTGTTTATTGGAAATTTCTGTTTACACTCTTTGGGGCCTTTAGTCTCCATGGGGATCATAACACAATCATAATGATGTATTTCAGGAATGTTTTCTTATATTAATTAATATGGAAATGCCAATCACTATTACCTGAAATTAATTGGGCTATTTGTTATTAAGATATTACATCCCTTTTCCATTGACATGGTGGAAGAAACAACCCCAACTTATTGTGCCTGACAAGAACAACATGCATTTATATAGTGACTTTAATGTGATAAAAGTACCTTATAGGAGCATGATCTGAAAATAAAACGAACAGTGAGAATCAAAAGATAAGTTTTAAGGAGCATCTTTGTGGAGGAGAGGTGGATGGAAGGCCCAAGATTATATAGGTGGTCAGTTTTGAGTTTCACTGATTGGCAAGTGGAGACTGTAATTTACTTAGATCATGGTTAATCTGAACCTTAGCTCCATTAACCCTCCTTGGTTCAATTTTATTTGATACGTATGCCAAAAAAAACTATTCACCTGACTTTTGAGGATTTCAGTTTGTTCAGCATCCCCAGCTTTTTGGGGAAGAACTGTGCATTTCCAATATCTTGTGCTCACAATCACCTCCCAATTTTGCTACCTTTAATTTGAAGGCCAGATCTCCTTGTCAGAATCCACAATCAGAGTTTGTTTGTATCTGTCTATTTTATATTCCACTGTAGAATCTTAGGATGTGTAGTGATTGGAACCAGGTGGACTTCGTTGACTACAAGGTCTTTGATTGGAGTTGTTAATCTGGGTCAATTATGAAAGCCCTGGCTGACCGACATAAACAGGAGATTTAGAATCTCCTCAGTTCAGGGGACTGCTTCTGAGCTGGCTGGCCACAACCAGTGTACTGTGCACAATTAAATAAAGAGTGACTAGGTGACAGGATACTGGCCGCTAACGTTCTTGAGTAGATTTGTAGCTTGGGTTGTGGATGCTGTGGTTGGTTCGCTCACCAAGCTGGTCCGTTAGTTCGCCTCTGTGCAGTTATTTCAGAATGAAACAGCATAGCTCTGCCTGCTGTTTGAAGAAGCTATCCAAACATCCTCTAGTCCTGCAATTTTTCTTTATCTTCAAGCAGTTATCTAATTTCCTTTTGAAAGTTATCACTGAATTTGTTTCGAACATCCTTTCTGGCAGTACATTTTGCATCAAAATTACTCAGTGTTCAAAAATAAACACTTTCTTCATCTCATTTTTGTTTCTTTTGTCAAATACTTAGATGCATATCCTTTGGTTATCGACATTTATGCCACTAGAAACAATCTCTATTTACTCAATTGAAACTATTTACGGTCTTGAATGTCTCAATTAAATCTCTTCCCAACCTTTCCTGCTTCAAGGAGAGGAACTCTGCTTCTCCCATCTCTCCACACCATCAGTACCTTATTTTTAAAAAAAAAATCTTTAGATCACAACTGAATGAAAACATTCTCTCTGCAGAGTCCAAATCCTGCTGGATGATCAGTTAAAAATTCTCAGTGTAACCACAGATCTGAGTATGATGAATCCCTTCGAGCAGGACTTAATACATTTGATTTTATCATGGTAATAAGGCAAGGAAAGGGGAGGAGTTAATTGAACAGTAAATTTAGAAACTGAATTAACAGGAGGAAGAACAAAACATGCAATTAGACAAAGAGAGAGAGAAAGAGATCTGATTGGAAAATTTACTTGTCAACTATTGACATCAGATAACATTAAATAAAACTGCTGAGATTAGCTTCACCAGGTTCAAGATCGCTATACTGAGAAAATTTGTTAGTGTCATTAATCAGGAATCTCCACACCCAATACAATGATCCTTAATTGACCATTTCAGTAAATTGTAAATGGGGAGATAAAGTGGTAAGGCAGAGATTCGAGAGTAGAGATGACATATTTCTGTTGTTAACTACATAGGAGAATGAAAGAGGCATGTGAGTCTCTTGAGAAACGAGAAAGTTATTTTCCCTATGTAGAATGCATAGCACAGAAGCAGAACATTCTGTTCCAACAGGTCAGTGCCAGTATTTATGCTCCACCAAAACCTTTTACTATTATTTTTCGTCTAATTGTATCCATTGTAGCCTTCGTATTCTTTCTCTTTCATGCGTTTATCTGGTTTGTACTTAAATTTACCAACAGTGTTTGGTATTCCTGGTGGTCGTGGGTTTCACACCTTATTGTTCTCTGTGAGATGAAATGCTCCACCAGCATCTGGGACTATCCAGGATTGGGAATCCCATCGCAGCAATTCGTCCCCGAGGAGACCAGACCAGTCCAGACCTGAACTCCAACCCTGTGGCTTCCTGCCGTCAGGAAGGCCCAGCCCGACCGGACACAACTCACTTACCTGTTGGAGCAGCAGACTGCCGGGTCCATTGAGATGCAGGAAACCTACAAGAAAACGGTCTAAGGTGAGTTTGAAACAATGCAGTTTCAAGACCGCCTCTCCAGCATACTCCCAGCAAATATCGAAAGTATTGAAAACAAAATTGATGAACTTAGATTGAGACTTACCTATCAGAGAGGACTGAGAGACTGTTGTGTGTTCTGCTTCACGGAGACTTGGCTCACCCCTGCCATTCCCGACTGCGCCCTACAAGTTGATGCGTTCTCCATACACTGCATGTGCTGCAAGGCTAAGGGCAGTGGGGTACACTTCCTGATCAATACCACCTGGTGCTCGGACATAGTGACCCCAGAAGGCCCCAGACCTAGAATATCTTAGAGTAAAATGCTGTCCCTACTACCTACCATGAGAGTTCACCCCTGCCATCCTGACAGCAGTCTACATACCACCCCATGAGGATGTAAAGAATGCCCTCGACGAGATATACGACGCCACCAACACTCGAGATAAAATTCCCCAAGGCCCCATTCATTGTTGCCGGTGACTTCAATCAAGTCAACCCCCAGCAAACGATGCCAAAGTACAATCAACATATCTCCTGCCCCACCATGGGACCAAACATTCTGGACCACTGCTACACAACTATCAAAGCTGCCTACCACTACATTCCCTGCCCACACTTCAGAAAATAAGATCACTGTGCTGTGTTTGTCCTCCCAGCTTATTAGCAGAAATGGGAGAATCCTTCATGAAAAGAAGTACAATGCTGGTCCAAGTCAGTGGAAGACTGTCTCTGGGACTACTTGCACTCAGTGGACTGGACCGTGTTCAAGTGTTCAGTGGAAAACCTGGACGAGTATGCTGCCACCGTAACCAACTTCATTAGCAAATGTTTGGAGGACCACATACCAAAGAAGTCAGTCTGAGTGTTCCACAACCATAAGCCTTGGATGAACGAGGAGGTCCACTCCCTACTGAAGACCAGACGTGCAGCATGCAAGTCGAGTGACCCGGACCAATACAGGAAATCCAGATATGCCCTCTGCAAAGCCATCAGGGGGGCCAAGAGGCAGCACTGGACCAGGTTAGAAGCCCAAACCTACCAAACACACTCCTGTTGCCTATGGTAAGGCCTAAACAACATTACAGGATACAAAATGAAGCAGTGCAAGACAGCGGACAAAGACACATCTCTCCCTGACATGCTCAGTGCTTTCTATACTCAGTTTGAGCAGAATGCCCGTGGCGCAGTCACGCCTGCCCCAAAAGCCCTGGACACACATGCTTCCTCCGTCACCGCTTCAGAGTCCGGGTCACTCGACTTACATGCTGCACGTCTGGTCTTCAGTAGGGAGTGGACCTCCTCGTTCATCCAAGGCTTATCAGATCAGATCAGTCTTCCTGGGAGTCCATTCAAAGAAAGTGACAGGCCCAGATGGTGTCCCTAACCGAGCATTCATGTCCTGTGCGGTCCAACTGGCGGAGGCATTCACTGACATCTTCAACTTCTCCCTCCTACAAGCCAAAGTCCCCACCTGCTTCAAGAAGACAACCGTCATTCCTACCTAAGAAAGCACATACAACGTGCTTTAATGACTACCGCCCAGTGGCTCTGACCTCAATAATCATGAAGTGCATCAAGAGGCTGGTCATGGCCCATATTGACTCAGATTCCCTACAAGTTGCCTACCAATGTTGCCTACCGAAGTCCACAGGGGATGCCGTATGCCTAGCCCTGCACTCATCCCTGGAACAGCTGGACAACAAAGACTCCCTATGTAAGACTCCTGCTCGGAGACTGCAGCCCCGCCTTCAACACCATTATCCCCTCCAGACTGATCACAAAACTGCATGACCTCGGTCTTGGCTCTGCCCTCTGAAACTGTATCCTCTGCTTTCTGACCCACAGGCAGCAATCAGTGAAGATAGATAACTGCACGTCCTCCACAATAACACTTAACATTGAAGGCCCCAAAGGATGTGTCCTTAGCACCCAACTCTACCCCCTTTACACCCATGACTGTGATGCCAAATTCCGAACGAACACCACCTACAAGTTCGTTGACAGCACCACTGTAGTGGAACAGTTATCTAACATTAATGAGTCAAACTACAGAGGAGGGATAGAGGGCCTGATGATGTGGTGCAAAGTAAATAATTTGTCTTTCAACGTTGACAAAACTAAAGAACTGATCACTGACTTCAGAGGGAAAGGAAGAGAACATGCCCACATCTATACCAAAAGAACTGAGGTTGAGAAGGTGAAGTGCATCAAGTTCCCCGGAGTGACGATAACCGACCATCTGTCCTGGACTTCTCACGTAGATGCGACAGTCAAAAAGGCACAACAGTTCCTCCTCTTCATTTGGCAGCTCAGGAAATTTAGTATGTCCATAACATCACTCACCAACTTCTACAGATGCACCATTTAAAGCATACTGTCCAGGTGCCTAATGGCATGGTATGGCAACTGCTCTGCCCAGGACCATAAGAAACTACAGAAGGTGGTGTGCATAGCCGAGACTATCACAGAAGCCAACCTTCTATCCACGGACAGCTTGCTGCTGCAGAAAGGCTACCAACATCATCAAAGACCCATCACACCCTGCAATATCTTCCAGAAGATACAGATGCCTGAACAAGCGCACGAACAGGTTCAAGAACAGCTTCTTCCCAGCCATTACCAAACTGATGAATGGACTCTCTAGCCTCAAATATTGCTGATCTTGCTAACACTGATCTCACCTGGCACACGCCCTGTGCAATGTAATCTTTATGCCTCTGTCTAAGTCTCTTTGATCTGTACATCCTTTGCTTACTATGATCTGCCTGTACTACTAATAAACAAAGCTTTTCACTGTATTTTGATACAAATGACAATAAATCAATCAATCAATCAAAATGCCTCAAATTCCTTACTGGATTTAGTAGTAACTATCTTCTATTTTATACATTGGTGATCCTTTGTTAGAATCCCTTAACATGTACCTTATCAAACCGTAATTCTGAAGATCTCTATCAGGTTACAATTCAGCCTCAACCACTATAAGTTTTCCTGATTTAAATCTTAAAAATTGTAGCATTACATACAATCAGGTGAGCAGAATGTCTGAACGGCTTTCCTCTTTTCGCTATCCTCGTTTGACGGCAGCTGGAATTTATTTTGTTAAACTTGCCAATTCTGTGAGAGTTTTACTGCTTATGTGCAGTGATCACAAAGGATGCAGTCCAACAGGTTTACTTCAGTTTTAACAAAGAACATAGAATCTGTCTCTTGTACTTAACTATTTTAAGTAAAATAATAAGATACAGTCCAAATATTTGTACACACATAGATTACAGAGTTGGAAAGAATTGGTTATGTAAGTTAGAGTCTGTAAAATTGAAGAGGTGTACAGTATGGGAAGTTAAGCGGTCTGATTGGATTCAGTATGAATCTAGCAGTCATGCTGTTTTATTTCAGTTGTCCTGGTTCTTCCTCCATCTGTGCAATTTGAAGATGCAGGCAAATCACTTATCTGTTTTCTTGAGACAACAGTGTTGGGTTGAGATTATTTTCAAAAAGCTCTCTCTGTGGTATCTGGAGTAGCCACAATCAACAAATAGAATTCAAAAGCAATCAAGCTGGTGAGAGGGAACGAGGAAAGAACATACATATGGTCTTGTTCAACTGCATACTCTTCTTCAGAGAAAACAGGTGCTTAAAATACACAAAAAAGTTGGCTTCTCTTTCACATGACCTTCTCTTTCCAGGAATCCAAATGAGGTCATGGTCAATGTGTTGCAATTGCAATCCTGTCTGGGAATGCCTGTAACAGCTAGGGCACCATTTTCCAAATGATTACATCTAATGCTTTGTCTCCACCCAGATGACCACTTGAGTGAGTGTTTGGATGCTGTACTAATGGAATATATTGATCATCCATATTCTGTTAAATTATTTACTTTCAGTGGAATTTGCAGTCAGGTAAACACCAGGTCAATGACATTAGAATGCAGGAGGGAGGGTATTGAAAATCATGTAGCTATGTTTAGCTGTGAGATCAAGTCAATGGAACATATTTTTAGCGTTTTTTTGAAAAGTATGACTAATTATGGGTTTCAAACTGATAAATTCAAAAGTATCAATTAATATAAAACTAGTTTTTTTGTGAAATTAGTTGTGTGGAAGTGATGACCACTAACCAGGGATTCATTTGAGCCTCCTCCACTTGGCACTTCCCGCTAAAGGTGAGTGCAAATGCTTCAGTCTTGCTTTTTGCACCGATATTCTGGATTGTCTATTATTGAGGATAGGGGTATCTGTCAGAGATTAATTGGATATCAATTGTGTGAGGTAATGGGCATTAAATGTGGATTTATTTTTGTGTCTGTAAATGTGAAAAAAAAGGGATCTTGTGGTGAAATGGCACTGTCTGTACACCTGGGCTAGAAAATCTGGTTAAAAATCTCACCTCGTGCTGAGAGACTTCAGAACAGGTCCAAACAGATTAAAAATTAATAGACAAAGACTGAAATGTTAGAATCAAAGGTGCATGCTTGTAATGTGTAACTCGGTAAACAAATATTTCTCATAATGCCTAAAGAATGGCTCCTGTTCTATCCTTCAGCAAATGGCTTTCTGAATTATAAAAACAAATAACCTCTAGTTGTGATTTCATCTTCATAAATCTTTATTTTCACCTTCCCATGTAGCTCTATATCCTTTTTAGAATATTACAGTAATATGTGTGGTATAACCAAACTGCTACATATGTCTGACATAACTCTATTGTTTTTCAATTTTAAACTTTCATAAACAAATCTTATTTCCATTTATGAATGAGATGGATTCTATTGTCTACCTGAGCATTGGAACTTTTTACCTCTCACTGTCTGCCCCTAAACTCACTGGTTCCTGTAAAATATCGAGTTGTGAACATCACAATCTGAATGGGATTACTAAGAGTAATTTTGAAACTGTTTTCTCTTTTCACTTCAGCTGTTGGTTATATAAACCATTGGCACTCTGCACTTGTGGATAATGACACCATGTAAGTCCATCAGTGAAATTACTGCCTTGCAATCCTACCAAACTATCCATTATTTTAGTCAGATTCCACTTTGTAGCACTAATTAATTAATGCCTGATCAAATAAATGAATTGAGGGCCATAAAGTTGTTTGTTTGCAATATTCTCAAATAACACTTGGTGAAATCACACAAGTGCACTTCATTAAATATTATTACAGTTTATGCTGATGTTGACTCATTTCCTCACTGGCTACAGCTGCAGCCACATGACATTCGACCCCAAAGTAAGGTAACAGCCAGCTGTCAGTCTTAGTCAATATTCTGCGCACAGAGAATTCTTGGTGATCCATCTGACCTCAGAGAAATGACTGACCTGCATACCTATAACAACATTTACAATGATAGAGGGTGCCTCAGAGTCACTTATAGACTCTCCCATCAGCATCACCAGGGAAGACTGCACTGTGACCAAAGGCTTTCATAGAGGAGATGGAAGAATGATTTCTGTTTGCAGCAGGGTCAGAAACCAGATGCCATAGCTTTAAGACAACTGATAAAAATAAATGCCAGCTCCTTTACACATAGTGATCTGGAGTGCACAGCCTGGAAAAATGAAAGGCACAGATGTGAAAATAATTTCCAGAGGGCAATTGAGCCCCACTAAAAAAGGAGGAATTAGCTTCGCAACAAGGAAGAAGGAAAAGCCTGAAAGACGTGATGGGCCGATTGGCCTTTCTCTGTGCTGTATGATTCTAGTCAGGCTTATGTGAATATTACTCATTCTGAAATGGATCCAAATGCATTTCAGCGGATGTTTATCTTGTGTATGTTTTTACAGCACCTTATTATGTTGTCAAAATATCACAGCAAATTACTCTGACTGTTAGCAGCACCATCCCACAAGCAGCAACGTGATGACTAATCAGCTAGTGTGTATTATTTTGGAGGTGTCAGTCACAGCAAGGGATGCTGATTTTGAAGCCCTGAAAGCCCTCTGCCAATTGTCAAATTGGAGGATGGAATCTACATTTCAACGGGACAAAACTTCATTTCAGTGCCTCATCTCAGGAGTGGGAAAGCCCTTGGACACTCAACAACATTGCACTCCTTTGTAATGCCTTCTGTTGTCAGTTCAAGTGACTGTCATTGAATTATAGAAGGATCATATTTTTTTCAGTCCTCCTTATCTTTGTAAGAGCTTCCTGTACTACCCTCATGCCTCTATAAATATTACTTCTTGAAGTATTTATTCAGTTTCCTTTTGAAAGTTATGAGGCTGTTCCACTGACCCGTCAGGAAATACACAGACTATATCAAAAAATAAGTTTAATCTCCATGGTTGTTTAGGCAAGTACCTTTATATTTGTTTCCCTGGTTTGTTGTATTTATATGACTAAAGCACCTCATAATTTTGAATTCATTTTGAAGTTAAATGATATTGACTCCCTTTTCATGGCAACAGGCCTACAAAATTCAGTCCCTCAACTGCAATTTTTTTTTCTTATTTATCCATTGGATATGGGCTTCACTGTCTGGACCAGCATTTATTGCCAGTGCCTAGTTGCTTTGAAAAGGTGGTGGTGAGCTGCCTTCTTGAACTTCTGCAGTCTACGTGCTGTAGGTACACCCACAATGCTGTTAGGGATGGAGTTCAGTGATTTTGATTTAGTGACACTGAAGGAATGGCAATATATTTCCAAGTCAGGATAGTGAGTTTCTTGAAGGGGAAGCTGCAAATGGTGATGCCCTTGTCCTTCTAGATGGTAGTGGTCATGAGTTTGAAAGGAGCTGTCTAAGGAGCCTTGGAGAATTTCTGTAGAACATCTTGTGACTGGAATACACTGCTGCTACGGAGTGTCAGTGGTATAGGCACTGCACATTTCTCAATTTGGTGACAATTAAACAGGATATTTAATCATGGATGATATCGACTGTCTTGAGTGTTGTTGGAGCTGCACCCATCCAGGCAAGTGTGGAGTATTTCATCACACTCTTAATTTGTGCCTTGTGAATAATAGGCAAACTTCGATTAGTCAGAAGGTGAATTACTCGCTTCAGGATTCCAAGTCTCTGCCCTGCTGTTATTTCCTCAGCATCAAGTTTTGAGTCGAGGGTGACACCCAGGATGTTAATAATGGGGAATTCAATGACGGTAATGTTATTGAGTGTGATTGGCCAATGGTTAGATTCTCTCATGTTGGAGATTCTCATTGCATGGCACTGTGTCGCATAAATATTATTTGCCAATTGCCAGCCCAGCCTGGGTATTGTTCAGGTCTTGTTGCATTTAGACATGGCTTGTTTCAGTAAGTGAGGAGTTGTGAATAGTGTTGAACATTGTGCAATCATCAGTGAACGTTCCCACTTCTGACCTTATGATGGAGGGAAGGTATTTGATGAAGCAGCTGAAGATGTTTGGGTCTCAGACACTACACTGAGGAACTCCTGCAGAGATATCTGGAATTAACAAGCTTGACCTCCAACATACACAACCATCCTCCCACATGCCAGGTAAGACTCCAGCTAGTGGAGTGTTTTTCCCAAATCCCTATTAATTCTAGTTTTGTCAGAGCTCCTTGATGCCACACTTGATCAACTGCAGCCTTGATTTCAAGGCCAGTCAGTTTCACCTCACCTCTGGAATCGGCCTCTTCTGCCCAAGTTCGGGCTAAGGTCATAATAAGGTCAGGAGCTGAGTGGCCCTGACAAGAACCAAACTGGACATCACTGAGCAGGATATTGTTAAGTAGATGCTGCTTGATAGCACTGTTGATGACATTTTTCATTACTTTACTGATGATTGCAAGTAGACTGATAAGACGGTAATTGAGGCCAGATTGGGTTTGTTCTGCTTTTTGTGTATAGGATGTACCTGGGCAATACCAGGTAAATATCATTGTTGTGACTATTGTGGAATAGTTTAGCTAGGGCAAGGGCAAATTCTGGAGCACAAGTCTTCACAATTTTTTTGCTAGAATGTTATGAAGGCCCAAAGCCTTTCCGATATCAATTATATCCAGCAATTTCTTGATATCACATGGATAGAATTGACTTGGCTGAAGACTGGCAACTGTGATTTTGAGGACCACTGGAAGAGGTCAAGATAGACGTCCTCTTTGCACTTTTGGCTGAAATTTTTTGCAAATCCTCAGCCTTATTGTTTGTGCTGATGGCTCCATCATTGAGGATGGGGAATGTCTCCAGATATCCTGGAGAGGTCATACATACGTACAATCCTCATTAAGGGTCCAGACTCAAAACACCAACTTTCCTGCTTGTAAATGCTGTCTAACCTGCTGTGCTGCTTCAGCTCCACATTTTATCAACTCTGACTTACAGCATCTGCAGTCCTTTCTATCTCCGAGGTCATACATACCCATTGACTCATGGGGAGACCCTGGCTTGTGACTGAGCAAAATGGTGTTTTGTCATTGGAAAAGACACTGAGCACATCAGCATGGTGGGAAGCTGGATTGCACTGTCTGAGAGGACAGTTGAGGCAGGAAACTTCACAACCTTTAAAAAGCATTTGAGTGAGCACTTAAAGTTTACAGCTGTCAGCCTAATATGGGAACATCAGCCTAGTAATATATTTTTGGTGTCACAGACTTAATGGGTTAAAGAGCTTCTTCCATAATGTATAATTCTATCATTGTATGATTGACATTGCAAGTCTTCATTGGAATGTGAAGAAGTGAAATCGACAAATTGGAAATCATAACAAATCTCTAATTCATGCATGTGTCAGAATGTGCACATTATGCACTAGACTAAACTGCCACTCCGGTCCCATAAAAGTTGAGTGGAAGCAATTCATTCTTGATCCCAAAGAACTGCCTCTGAAGGAGAAGAAGTAGAATGCATCTCTGTTCTTTGTTCAGGGGGTGGTGAATCTATGGAGCGCATTACCACAGAGCTATGGAGGCCAAGTCATTGGATGTATTTAAGACAGAAATAAATAAGTTCAAGATTAGTAAAGGGATTAAGAGTTAAAAGGAGAAGGCAGGAGAATTGTGTTGAGAAACATATCAGACTGGATTGAATGGTGAAGGAGGCTTGATGGGCCAAATAGCCTAATTCTGCTCCTGTATCTTATGGCCTATGATCTATATTAACTCTATCTGTCAACCTTGGTTCTGTAGGGGTGCCAGCCCCACTATCTCATAATTCAAACACACTTAAAGTTCAAAATATTTGTCATAAAAATCTTGAGTTTGTATTTCTTTCACACATGAACAAATATTGACAAAATAGATTGTTCAAAACAGAAACAGGAAGTGTGAGGAAAGAGGAGTTATTCAGAGTGGCCAGAATGTAGGAAGTGGTGTCCCGCAAGGATCAGTGCTGCCAGGGAACTGGTGTTCACAATTGACAATTGGACTTTGGTCCAATTGGATTTGATTTGGACGTTGGAATAAAAAATACAATTTCTAAATTTGAAGCTGCCACTAAATGACAGGAACTCAGTACTGCGAATGACAGTAACAAGTTGCAGGAGGAAATTAGTAAATCTGTAGAGCTGGCAAATGGAGTTCGACACAGAAAAAATGTGAGGGAGTATTTTAGTGGGAAGAATAATGAATTCACTCGTTAATTGGATGATACAAGTCTAGATGAAGTAGAGGCTCAAATGGCTCATTAAATAGAAATACACCAATCTCTGAAAATTGTGCCAGAGGTCAACAAGACCATAAAAAAAAAACAAACCAAGATTACATTTTATGTAGAATAGAGGTAGAATTGTAGATCAGGGATGTTATGCTGAACTTGTGTTGAACTTTGTCTGAACTATCCTTATAGACATTCTGGTTACCATATTATAAAAAAAAATATGAACTCATACGAGAGGGTGCAGATAAGATTTACGAAGATGATTCCAGAGATCAAAGAATGTCCTGATACAGATATTTCAAATTATGAACAATTTTGAAAGAGAAGATATAGAGTGAATGTTTCCTTTTGTGGGGAAGAGCACACTAAAAGCCATTAATGTAAGATAGTGACCAAGAAATCCAGCAAGGAATTCGGAAAATACATCTTCACCCAGGGAGTGGTGGGAATGTAGAATTCACTACCATGGGAAGTGGTTGAATAGTACATTGGAAATACATTTAAGAAGAAGCTGTACAAGCAGATGATGGAGAAGGCAATAAAGGGTGATGATGCTATATTTAGATGAGAAAGATGGAACTGGGAGTCTTGAGAGGAGCATGAAAATGAGCATGGACTGGTTGGGCCAAATAGCCCATTCCTGTGTTGTATCTAAGTCAGCTTGTAACTGTAATAGTGACTTATTAAATAATTATGTCTTTTCGTAAAGTCAGTTTTCCTGCAACTGAAGAGGATTTACCAAAGTCAGAATTCTATTGATAGGCCTGATCAGAGCCGTTATGAGAGAGAGATGATTCAATCTCACCTCCTTTTCTCAAATTCTAAAGAAACTGTAGCAAAAGACATTGGATGCAGAAATCAGGCTCCACAACTGCTGGTTCTCTCATAAGGGAAAGTGAAGGTTCAGCAATATTCAGGTACATATTAACAGGCAAATACAGGGTAGATGAAGGCGAATTATTTCCACTGATTGGGAACTATAGAAAAACGGGACAGTCTGAGAATTAGGACCAGACCATTCAGGAAAATTCTTGGGAAGCACTTCTAGACCCAAAGAGTAATAGATGTTTGGAACTCTCTTCCACAAATGGCAGTGGATGCTAGATCAGTTGTTAATTTTAAATCTGAGACAGATTTTTGTTTTGGCTAAACAAAGATATTAAGGGATATGGGCCAAAGGCAGGCATATGAAGTTCAGCCACAGATCGGCCATGACTTCATTGAGTGGTGGAACAGGCTTGAGGGGCTGAGTGGCCTACTCCTGTTCCTATGGCAATGTTGTTCCTTCTCTACTGCCTCCATGAGAAAAACAAAGGTGTACACCCTTGATCTGACCACATCAGCTACAGACACAGTTATACAGGTTCTCTCGCCCTCGCGCTCTCTCTCGCTCTCTCACACACACATACAAACTCAGATGTGTAATCACATTCACCTACACACACCTGTCTCCTCATCCTTCACAGATCAGACAATGAAGCCAGCAGCTTAGTGTCTATGCCGATTAGTATTCTCCTGTGTGCTTCACGCCTTCTTTAAAATCATTCATGAATGTGGATATCTCTGATGAGGTCAACATTTATTGTCCAACCTTAATTACTATCAACAAGGTAATGTTGATCCACCTTTCTGAACCACTGCAGTTGGCAGTGCTATTAGGAAGGGAGTTTCAAGAAATTGACCCAGTGCCAGTGAATGAATAGAACATAATTCGAGGTCAGAATGATGTATAGCCTGGATGGGAACTTGCAGATGGTGTTGTTCCATGCATCTGCTCCCTTTATCTATCTAGGTGCTAGAGCTGTGGGTTGTGAAGGTGCTGTCTAAGGAGCCGTGGCGAGTTGCTGCAGTGCATTTTGTAGATGGTGCACACTGCTGTTACTGTGCATCAGTGGTGAAATGAGTGATTGTTGAAGGTGTGGGATGCCTTGTCCTGAATAGTGTCAAGTTTCTTGAGTTTAGTTGGACCTGCACCTAACTGAACAAGTGCAGAGTTCCATTAGATCCTGATCGGTGTTTTGTAGTGGGCAGTCACTGAAAGACGGGTGATTTGCATGCTGAGGAATGCCCGTAGTCTGAAGTGCTCTTGTACAATAGCGTTTATATGGCAAGTCAGATCAATTTCTGGTCAATAGTAACCACCAGGTTCTTGATATTGAGAGATTCAGCAATGGTAATGCAATTGAATGTCAACCTTCATCACTAAAGACTCCCACACTATATCCATCAGTCCAGATTCCTCTTTCCACCTTACTATTCAGTTTGCAAGAATTTCCATTGAACGAATTATTGTTTGCAGCTCCCCTTTAAGAAGAGTCTTGCTCTTAAGAATGAGTGGTGCTACTGGGTGCATTAACTTGAGTCCACAGTGATTGCAGATGATGCTGAACCAGTTGTCAAGCTCTGTAAGAGATGAACATTTTGTCATACTGTCCTCTGTATTGGGGGGAGCAAATGCAACCTTCAATGTGATTTCTTGCTCTGAATCCACACAATGAGTTTTTTATTTCTCAGTGCTGTATATGATATAAAAATGATGGTGAGGTTGGGTTGGAACTCTTTTTTTTTAACATTTCATTGAGAAATTAAAGACTAAAACAAAGTGATTCAATTTTTGCAACTTCTAAGCTTGATTCTGAGGAAACTTTAGTGGTTCAAAGAATAGATCCAAATCATGTTCCTGAACAAAACACTGTGTCAGTGTGGCCTGTAATTGAGGGATAAAATAACACCAATGGGATATTATAGGACAGCGGGGATTTCAACCCTAACAAAATTGGCTGATATAAATATGAAAAAAGGTTTCACATTGGCTGAAAGGAGACAAAAATGGCAATGAAAGCTTTCCTCACTATGATGGGGCTGGATGCTTTTGACACAGGGTGTAGCCAGTGTTTCACATGAGACCCTAATACCATAGAGAATGCTGACATTGAATCATAGAATCCCTACAGCGTGGAAACAGGCCATTTGGCCCAACAGGTCCACACCACCCCTCCGAGGAGCATCCCACCCAGAGCTTCTGAGTTCCTACTGCATCACAACTCTGTTAAAGGAGACCGTTGTCAAGTGAGACTGTTGCAGTTACATTGTTGAGTTAAAAAAACACTCTCTCGCCCTATGTGGGCATAGCACAAACTTCAAAATAAGCCTTAGTGACACATTCTTGAGAGGCCTAAAGAACAATAAAACCCAGGCTAATATTTTAAGCAGAGGCTGCTGTTGTGGAAAGAGACTGTAATAACGACTCAGCTGTGGAAATTATGAAAATATGTCATTACAAACTGCATAGGAAGTTAATTTCTCCTGCATTTGTTATTTTTGCCTTCGGAGCCACCGAACATTTCGGTGTCACATTTCTCGTCAAAATGCTCTGCCCATGGTCAAGTCAGTTACATTCTCATAAAATACAGGAGTAGAAAAAACTGATGCTCCAGATCATAGTAAAGGTCCAGGTAACAAACAAAATTCAAGGTCATTGTCATACTGGATCCAAAACTAGTTCAGGAAGCTGGAAATCCTTGACTGCACACATGATAGGAACGGAAACAGAATTTGACGTTATCAAGCAGGAAGGACAAGAGTGGCATTCAGTCAGAGGGCACAGGAATCATCACATAGAGGACAGGAGTAATAGAGCTGAAAATATAATTCCGGTACCATCAGTAGAAATTAAACTTGGAAATTCAGAACATATTTTCATCATTAATATACCTGCTGTAGTGTCTGTTATCTCAGAAAGGGAACACAAGAGGTCCCTAAATCACATTGCCTTACCCCAATCTAGTGTTCTGTCCTTACTGACGTTATTGTACATCGATTCCATTCCACTGACAGAGTGACTGAAGGCATGGGTGGATACATTTATCAAGGAATATCACATTGCAATGTCGCGTAACTGTCTGCCTGGTGTGGAAACTATGCAATAATACAACAATGTTGAGGAGAATAATCCTTATCCTGGTCTCATTAGATGTTTCCCAGGCATGCTTCCCTCCCAGTAAAAATAAGTCAATGATGATGAAATACCATGAACATTCTGGCCAATTCTAGCATCTATCTGAATGTCTCAGTTGAGAGCAACTTTTACTGCACAGATCAAGCATCAAAGGTGTTCACCTCCCTGCTCATGATGGCTCAGTGCTCACTGGACAAAACACCTGTGGAGCAATTACGGGAGTCATTAGTCTTCAGGGCTCATTGTCATGTTCTCATTGGAAGCTTTATTCTCTTGTCACAACAAATTAGTAGAAAGTCATTGGTAGTGATGAGTTTATGTAGGATGTATGGCCCAGTTTATTACCAAGGTCTGTTTTGAACTGATGTACGTTAACACAAATTCAAATTGTTTCAAAGGACATGCCAGATGTTTTTTTGATAAATATTTAAACAGTCCACACCTCTAATTACGTCAAATTTTGAACCAGCTCTCTGAGATTGTTAACACAAAGAGAACACAGACCAGGTCATTACATTTTTCTAGCCTCTGACCTGCTCTTATTGCCTCAGTATCAAGTTTTGAGTCAAGCGTGACACCCAGGATGTTGATAATGGGGAATTCAATGATGGTAATGTTATTAAGTGTCATTGGCCAAAGGTTAGATTCTCTCATGTTGGAGATTCTCATTGCATGGCGCTGTGTCGCATAAAAATTATTTGCCAATTGCCAGCCCAAACCTGGGTATTATTCAGGTCTTGAACAATTTTTTTTCATACCTTTCATACTTTCAAGAATTACCATAGAGGACTCACAGCCAAGAACGCACATGTTGGACTGAGAGATCTATTTTCGTGCTGTATGACTCTTTGACTCTACAGATGACTTTTGAAGTGTACTTACTATTATCTTACGGATAAACAGAGGACTTAAATTACACAGAATAGGCAAACCAAATGTACTGGGATTGATAACCAATTAATCATTTCTGGAGGTATCAATAGAAAAATCAATGGCGATCAGGGCACAGGAGAGCTTTTCCCTGCTCATCATTGTGTAGTGCCTCTGTGACTTTACATCTATCAATACAGGCCACAATTGAACATATGAGCCAAGAAATATTTCCTCGGTTATGCTAGCTTGTAAAATATCACACTGAAAGCAGACTGATTTCCCACTAAAAAAAACTGATCCTATACCGCGGGTGAATCAATCTCTTTGGTGAGTCTCAACTAATTGTTCTTTTTTGCAGGATTTTCAGGAGGTTCCGGAAACCAAACTGACCATTTGGATACTTTCACAAGTTAAGACAACACTCAGCAAAGTGAACACTTGCAGGCTTTATTAAACATAAAATTATATACAATGGAGAGGGATAATGAGCACAATGGAAGCTTACAGACTCCTGCTCCAGTTCTATTTGTTCTGACATCCCTGTGACACAATTCCTTACATGCACGCTCCTAAATAAAAATATACTTAACCGTTTTTCTCTACAGGCACAAGAATACTAACAGATGCATCTTGAAACCTTCTGAACAGCTTTTCTTTTACCTTTGCACAAGCTCAACTATTGTGCCACAATCTGACCAGTTTTGTGTTGTTGTTGAATGTCATTTTCAGTTTTAAATTTGAGTTGCCCAGTAGCATTTGAAGTGAGATTGATTTCAAATGTGTATTTTTTGATGATAAACACACTTTCAACTGCAATCATCAAACTCCATCAAGTTTTTGCCCTGAAATACGTCAAAGAATATTTTATAATTAAAACTTGACAAATACAAATGCAGTCCAATTGCTCTGGCCCATGACATTCACCGATATGCAACTTATGAGGAAGCCACAAAGGAAACGTATCTGTCTAAACTCCATCTTTTGGGTGCAGTTAACAGGAGAACCTCCAATTACACCAGTGTCCAGCTGTCAGGGTATAAAGTAAAGGGTGCTTTGACATGGCAAACCCAATCAACCAGGGTAAGGGGGCAAAGAGCTAATGTTGGAGGATGGTATCAATGGACTTAAGTAATAGACAAAGGAAAGGGATCCTGCTAAACTTTAAATGCAAGACTTAAAGGGTTCAAATGCAGGACAAAATGCATCCTTATTGAAAGTTACCCAGGATTTGACACAACTGCCTCAAACAGTTAAAGATCCCGTAAAGGACAGAACAGTTGGACATGCAGATTGTACCTAAACAGGAGTTTTTAATCACCATTTCTGAAAGAGTCAAGGATCAGAACTCATAATCTCAGAATAAGTGATCATACATTTAAGACAGAGATGAGGAGGACTTTCTTCTTTCAGAGTGTAGTGAATCTATAGAATTTGTTTTATTGCAGAGGGCTGTGAAGGCTGTTTTATTAAGTATATTCAAGGATAAAAAAGACATTTTTAATCAATAAGGGAATCAGGGATTATGGGGAAAAGGTAGGAAAGTGGAGTTGAGGATTATCATATCAGCCATGATTTCATTGAATGGGGGTTTGATTTGATGAGCGGAATGACCTACTTTTGTTCCTATGTCTTATGCTCTTATGGTCTACCTCCAACAATACAGAGCTCTCTCAGTCCCATAGTAAATCTCAAATGGGATTTCTTTTTCACAGCAGCAGGACCTAAACTCTCGGCTTGCTAACTTGGAGATATAATTACTATGATTGGTTCAACTTTCACTAAATTAACAATTGCCACACATGCAGCAAGATGGGTCACATAGACCTGGCATATCGGTAAATCATTTTAATCAATGAAACTGTGCAAGCTATTGTAATTTTCCAACCACGGCACAATCCTTGTATGGGATCTCATCACAGACGAGGACCAGGAACAGCCTTGTGTAGTAGGCCATAACAATTCTCTGAATGCTAATAATACATATCTCTTCTCAAGGGGAGGGGGAGTTCTGAAATCTTTGTGGTTGCAGTTTTATTTTTGAGAAAGAACTTCATTTTTCTAGCACCTAATGACCATAGGATGTCCCAAAGCACGTTACAGTTCATAAAGTAGTTTAAGGTAGTCAGAGTCGTGACGTAGCATACAGAGCAGCCAATACATATACAGCAATGTACCACAAATAGCAATGTGTTTGTGACAAAGTCAATTTTTTTTTCATTTGAACATGAGATATAGACGGACTTATAAGCTATGATGTTGTTTGAAGGACAAATGTTCTTCTTTTACCATACAAAATACTACAAAATAAAGATCTTGATTGTTCCCTCAGATGGAAATTTCAGGCACAATGAGAAAATTGG
This sequence comes from Rhincodon typus, assembly GCF_021869965.1. Lineage (NCBI taxonomy): Eukaryota > Metazoa > Chordata > Chondrichthyes > Orectolobiformes > Rhincodontidae > Rhincodon > Rhincodon typus. The sequence goes on along the minus strand of NC_063336.1, from coordinate 76,733,146 downwards.
ACCATTCAAGTGAAAGATAGTCTTTTCAGTGCCAATATAACCACAGGCTTCAAAAGAAAGATATTCTCCAAAGGTTTCAGAGAGCAGATATTTAAGCTTCCTTCTGAATTATACTCCAGGTCTTAATTGATAACTAATCCCAAGTGGTAACTAAGTCATATTGTCCAACAATTCCACTTCCTCAGACCGAACATTGCACTTCTAACTATCACCAATCACATGACTGGTGGGAGCACTGTTGAATTGTTTTGATTATTGCTCATAAACTAGTAGATCCCAAAAGTGAATTGTTCATAGGTTTGGTCATGAGTTATCTTTAATTCCAGGATTTTTTTGGAAAATCAGAATCTATGCACCTACTTTCTTTTAAGACCTTAGGTTGAAATACATCAGGATTATGGTTCCAGTCAGGCACCTTTCCAACAATTGACTCAGTAAGATGTTCCATGTAATTGTAATTTTCCTGAGTTCCTTCCTCCCTTTTACAGAAAGATAGAGGCAGAGGTTGTGATCCAAAGTTGTACTCAATGTTGAAACAAGGAGCCTATAGAACATCAAGCCGAAAGATAGAATGTTATTCCATGAGTTTGTGTTAAGTTTCTCTAGAATGCTGTAGCAGGCCTTGGGCAAAATAATAAACATCAGAGCAAGGGGAAGGATAAACATATCAATCCACTGGAAGCTCAGGATCATATTCTTGGAGTGAACTGAGATGTCTTGCAAAGCAATTAATCAGTTTTGTTTAGTCTTCACACTGTAGAGGAGATCACATTCTGAGGAGCAGTACAATAGATTGAAATGAAAGGAAAATATATTTCACCAGAGAAGCACTGGTAAGGTCATCATGTGATTCATGGGGTTTGCAGTGAACACTAATAAATAACTGACATCCATAAATGGAAGCAGAGAACATTTGGAAGATGGGTAGGTGAAGTTGAGGGAAGCTGGAGCTTGGAAACACAGTCAAGGAAACCTCCTAGATCATGGAGAGAACAGAAGGTAGCATCAATGTACAGGAGAAAGGAAAAATGTTTGAAAAAAGGAACAGTTTGACAGAATGTACTCATCAAGCTGAAAACAAAGAGGGACCAGTTGAATGTGAAGCCTAAAGTGGAAATGACACCCTCCAGCTTAGAGCTAGGCAGTAGCTCATTGGTGTTTCATTGCAAGAGGTGCAATTCTTGCTTTTAAATGGATGAGTTTTGTTCTTAGCAACGGTAGAAGCAAAAATACTAAGCGGTTTGTGGATGAACATTTCAAAGCAGTTCTGAAGAATGTTAACTGTTTCTTTCCATTGATGCTGACAGACCTGCTGAATTTCTCCTGTGTTCTCTGTAACTGTTTCAGATTTTCAGTATCTGTGGTAGTTTGCCTTTATTGCATGCATGAAAATGTTTGGGAACCCTGGATTTAAGGAAAGTTTCAAGACCATAATGTAATTGGTCAGTCATTGATTATAGGAATTAGGATGTCATGTTATGGCTGTACAGGACATTGGTTGGATTACTTTTAGAATACTGCATTCAGTTCTGGTCTCCCTGCTATAGGAAACATGTTTTTAAACTTGAAACGGTGCAGAAAAGATTTACACAGATTTTGCCGGGGCTGGAGGGTTTGAGTTGTATGGAGAGGCTGAATAGACTGGGGCTATTTTCCCTGAAACTTTGGAGGTTGAGGGGTGACCTTATTGAGGTTTATAAAATCATAAGGGGCATGGATAAGGTGAATAGCCAAGTCTTTTTCCCAGGGTAGGGAATCCAAAACTAGAGATCATAGGTTTAAGGTGAGAGGGGATGCAGAGGGTGGTGCATGTATGGAATCAGCTGCCAGAGGAAGTCATAGAAGCTGGTACAATTACAACATTTAAAAGGCATCTGGATGCATATATGAATAGGAAGGGCTTAGAGGGATATGGATCAAATGCTGGCAAATGGGACTAGATTAATTTAGCATATTTGTTCAGCTTGGAAAAATTGGACTGAAGGATCTGCTTCCGTCCTGTACAACTCTATGACTTTATAACCCAAGGTGTTTCTCACTTAATGAACAACCTGGAGAAGTGTACTTAGCTCAAGGAAGGTCTGTGTTCCTGATACATTAATGATCTATTGACAAAATCTATTTTATATGTGCAGCTTTAAGGACACATTGATGAAAGAATTAGTGAGGTTTTGAGAGGCTGCCTGCAAAACACTTTTGGGTGTGTAATTGCATCACAGAAATCACTTCAGTTCTGGTTGCAGAGATCTGTTGCACATCACCTTTAAGTTATCTGGCTCAGAATCTCTGTATCCCCCTGTGTATTGCAGAGCTAATCACGTTATGAAAATCGGACATACATTATGGGTCACTTACAAAAGCAGCAAAGCTCCAGTGCACAAAGAGAATTGCAGTTCGGTTTTGATGTGCATTTTAACATAGGATAAACATCTCTCTGATGTTTCAGCAGAAGTCTATTGATTTTAAAGCACACTGAGGTTATTAAAGCAGCATGCAAGTCAAGGACATTTAGTAGCATATCCCTTGAAATCGATAGCTAAATTGCTGCACATTCAAAGTGACTATTACTTCAATTTAAACTCTATGCCTGGTAGACTGCACTGTCTTTTTGCATCAGGTCACTTTCTGATACTTAAGAATTTCATTTTTGTGCATCGGTTAACAAAATTGTGTAAAGTAAAAAAAAAGCTCACAATCGCATTCAATAGGGCTTCATGAATTTAGGGACTTGACAACTATATGCCACCATGGCACTTGAAGTCCCTCAAAGTTGAATGAGTGACTGGGGTCAATTTTAATGATCCAGCATTCCCCCTTCTGACTGAAATAGCTGGTCAGCAACTCCCCTCAACAGCAAGAACAGCAACCTATTTACACCTTGGAGATTTTTAAGTCTGTAAATTCACAGTGTTCTTGAAAACATTGATAGGGAGACCCAGTCCATTTTTTGGGGAAAAAAATAAGAGGAAATTAACACCAGGGCTCCAAGAAAAAGAGAGCCTGATAAGATAGCAACAATCAGACTGAAGACAGGCTTTGAGGATGGGCAGATATTGGGGATGAAACAGAGGCCAACGTTTTTCTGGCAAAGTGAGTTTGATCATGTTACATGTTTAATGATAGAGTTTGGGAAACAAACAGACTGGGAATCTTTACTCTAACAAGAAAGCATTGTGATTATTTGGTAGTGGTATTTAAGTCGTTGAAAGGCTTTGACAAGGTAAGTATCGAGAAAATGCCTCCACTTGTGGAGAAGACCAAAATCAGGGGCCATTGAGATAACTTAAGACACTAATAAGTCTGAAGTCTTTTTAGACAGAGATGTTTTGAGTCGAATGACTCTTCTTCAGAACTATAATGAGTTTGTGTCTAATTCTGGGCATTGCATTTTAGAAGGGGTGTAAAGATCTTGGAGAGAGTGTGAAAGACACTTCCTAAAATGGATGAGGTATTTCAGTTTTACAGAGAGGATTAAAAAAATTGGGTTCATTCTCCAATCTAAAGCAGTGAAGAGTAAAGCGAGATGTATCAGAGGTGTGCAAAATTATGACAGAGTAGTTAACAAGAAACTATTCCCTCTGATAGTAAAGTCAGCAGATTTGCAATAATTAACAAAAGAGATACAGGAAAGATATATTCACTATGTTGGTGTGTAAAGGTAAAGTCACCATAGTCTTAGCAGATGTTTGGGACAATAAAGAAATGACTGGTGATGTTTAACCTGAGGGTCACTATGCCTCAGGTGAGGAGAAAGATTGGGAAAGACAGTCCTTCATGGTAAACTCAGCCTGTGTGGAAATTAAACCCATGCTGATGGCATCACTGCATCACAATCAGCCTGCCTGATTGGTGCCACATTCATGAACATTCACTCCCCTCACAACCAACACTCAATGGCAATAGCAACAATATATAGCATCACTAGAAGCACTGCAGAATTCATCAAAGCTCCTTGAACAGCACCTTCCATACCCATGAGCACTTCCATCTCAAAGGACAAGAGTAGCAGATACATGGGAACACCACCACCTGCAAGCTCCCCTCCAAGTCACACACCATCCTGATTTGGAAATATATTGCCATTCACTCATTGGAGCTGGGTCAAAATCCTGGAACTCCCACCCTAAGGGCATTGTGAGTCTACCTACAGCACATAGACTGAAGCTGTTCAAGAAGGCAGCTCACCATCACCTTCTCAAAGGCAATTAACTGATAGCCCATGTTTGTTCAAAGGATGCACACAGTCTGAGAATTTTCAATAGGTCTTAATGGAGTGAGATGCATAAAATTCTCAAATGGTAGACTCACAATGCTTCTAGGGAGGGAATTTCCAGGATTTTGACCCAAGGACTCTGAAGGAATAGTGATATATTTCCAAGTCAGGATGGTGAGTGGCTTGGAGGCGAATCTTCCTTATTAACCTTTACCATTGTGACAGCAGTATTTCGAAGAATAGTTCCTTGTGCCAGTTCTTTATTGATATTTCACAAGCAGCTTTTGAATTGATATAGCACCACCAGGGACTTTTCGGCACCTTGAAGAGACAAGAAGATCTCTGTGATGTAGCAGGTAGGAATGTGCCATGCTGTGTTCTAGAATCATGGTGTTGACCGAGGGGTGTGGAGATTGTGGAATATAAAATGACAGTGTACTTGAGATGAAGAATATTGGATCATATACCAAGAAACATTTGGGAGTGACTGTTAAAGAAAAGAAAACTGGGCTTGGGTTTGGAAGTAACAAAGCCAAGAATGGGCTTAAAATCGCTGAAATTACAAAATAAGACAATTTTGAAATAAATTCCTAGAAGGTTTGGAAAGGGAAAGGAGCCTCTGAACCTTGAAGAATTTAGGATTCTTGAAATGTGAAGAAAGAAAAATTCCTTGTAGAGTTCGAAGAGTTCCATGCCTCATATGGGTTTGCATATAGTCAAATGCCTGAACTTGGGAATGGTTAGAGGGGATAAACTATGTGCGCCTGGGGTGAGAGAAGGGGTGTTTGCAGGAGATTAACACAGGTTCTGATGTGTCTAAATCCAGAATGCTTTTTATAAATTTGGGAGTGGAACCACTGAGCCTGAAGTGGGAAAATTGTTAGAATATTCCTGAAAAGTGGGAATCATGGTCTAGGTCAGCATTTGTTGCCAATCTCTGATTGCCCTTGGTGGTGAACTGACCTATTGACCCATTGCAGTCCACAATGCTGTTAGGGAGAGAGTTCCAGGATTTTCAACCCACCTCCTTGACTCCCCAAAGCCTGACCACATCTATTAGGCACAAGTCAGGAGTATGATGGAAAACTCCCTACTTTCCTGGATGAATGAATTCCAAAAGCACTCTAAAAGTTCAACACCATCCAGGACAAAGCAGCTCCTAGATTGGCACCACATCCACCATATTGAACATTCAGGAACAAAAACAAAGTTGCTGGAAAAGCTCAGCAGGCCTGGCAGAATTCGTGAAGGAATAAACAGAGTTAATGTTTCAGGTCCGGTTACCCTTCCTCAGACCTGCTGAGCTTTTTCAGCAACTTTGTTTTTGTTCCTGATTTACAGCATCTACAGTTCTTTCAGTTTTTATCTTGAACATTCACTCCTTTCACCACCAGTGACAGCAGGTTGTGCCATCTACATGGTGTACGCCAGCAACACAGCAAGGCTCCTTACACAGCACCAGCAGATGCATGAGAATATCCCCTCCAATCTACTCACTATCATGACTTAGAAAATTATCAGCATTTCCTCAGTGTTACTGGATCAAAATCCTGGAACTCCCTTCCTTTTGATTTGAAGAACTTTTGATTTGAACCTTCAATAACTTTGACAGTTGTTTTTATAAATACTTATGTTTTTTATTCATTCCTGTCATTTGGTCATCGCTAGTAAGTCAAGCATTTATCACCCTTCTCACGTTTCACTTGGGAACATGATGATGAGCAGACTTCTTAAGTGATTTGACAGGTTATTTCAGATATCAGTTCAGAGTCAACTATACTGCTGTGGCCTATAGGTCTGACTGGGTGAATGCAGCGGATTTCCTTCCTTTTCATGAATTAGTGAACTAGCTCACATTTTTAAAACAATTGAGATTAACATCAGTTCTGCACACACACAAATCAGTCGGATTGTTGCTTAATAACTTGTGATGTGTTTTACTGTGTTAAATAAATTAACCTACAGAGTTAATCATTTCCTGATGAGCGATTATTGTTAGACTATCATCATTAACATGACGGACCCTGTCAAATGCAATGTTGTGTGCTACCCCCAGCTGAACTACAACTGACAATAGCATAAACTGCAAAGATTATTAAAGGATTAGATCACTGTATTACGTCCTTTTATTTGAAGGGACACCTTCTATATCTCTTTCCTGTAAGAAAGTATTTCAGCAAAGGTTGTTTTGCATGCATTTGCATTCGTAATCTAAATATGACAATGGATTTCTCAAACTGACGATCAGATTTTGGTTTCAATACACAAAGGGAAACATAGCAACTGCCAGAATCAATTAACAGTGGGAGGAATGGTTTTATAAGCCTGCTGTAAATAGAGCTGTGGAATTCATTTATGCCATACTGACAACGATAAACAAAAAAATAAGTTTCTAAGCTGATCCCAAGCTGTCACACACTGCTGTTTCTCATTCTTGTTGCAATATATATAAACTGGATTGTCATTTGGGTTTAATCATGCAGGAATAAGCTGAAGCAAGCAATAATTTACACAATCATTGAATTTTCCAGCAAAGACATCTAAATGCAGCAGCCATACAAATACACTGGCTTCAAGACCAGATCAGAAACTGAGAGTTCTGCAGTGATTAACTCACTTCCTGATTCCCCAAAATCTGTGATGCTCCCCACTTGCCTGGATGAGTGCAGTTCCAACAACACTCAAGACACTTGAGACCATTTAGGAGAAAGCAACCTGCTTGGTTGGCACCACATCCACAAACATTCCCTCCTTCCACCACGAACAATCAATAACAACAGTGTATGCCATCAACAAGATACACTGCAGAATTCACTAAAGCTCCTTAGGCAATACTTTTCAAACCCACAACTCTTCCATCCTGCAGATACATGGGAACATCACCACCTATAAGTTCCCTACCAAGCCATTCACAATCCTGACTTGGAAATATATCATAATTTTGTCATTGAGGCTGGGTTGTCGGTTTAACTACAGCGCAGAAACATATAAAATTATGAAGGGAATAGATAAGATAGAAGTAGAGAGGATGTTTCCACTAGCAGGTGAAGCTGGGACAAGAGGACATAGCCTCAAGATTAGAGGGAGCAGATTTAGGACTGAACTGAGAAGGAACTTCTTCACCCAGAGGGTTGTTAATCTATGGAATTCCTTGCCCAGTGAAGTAGTTGACGCTACTTCAGTAAACGCTTTCAAAAAAAAGGTAGATTTTTTTTGAACAATAAAGGAATTAAGGGATACGGTGACAACGCGGGTAAGTGGATCTGAGTCCACGAAAGGATCAGCCATGATCTTATTGAATGGCGGAGCAGGCTCGAAGGGCCAGACGGCCTACTCCTGCTCCTAGTTCTTGTGTGTTCTTGTGTGTTCTTGTGCATGGACCAAAGTGGTCCAGAAGACAGCTGGCCACCACCTTCTCAAGGACAGTTCGGGATGGGCAATATATTCTACCCTTGCTGTTGATGCTCACTTCATTTGGAAGGCTAAATTAAGTCAACTGTTCAAGCTCACCATGCCTATGCTAGTACTCTGTAAGAACTATCCAATTAGATCCACACTCTTACTCTATGGCCTTGTAATCACATCCTTTTTACGTATTTATCCAATTTCCTCATGAAAGTCACAACCAAATTTGCTTCTATTGTTCTTTTAGACTTTCATTTATTACACAATCCACTATATAAAAATTAATTTCTAGTCGTTTTTCCTTTCTGTCAGTAGAAATATTTGAAAATGTTATTTTATTTATGGAATGATTTTTGCTATTGATAATTATGCTATGATTATACTTTCAGTACTTATTACAGAAGATAGATGCAAAAGACCATGTCCCTTTAAAATAAGCTGCAAGAGTCCAGTGAAGTGAGAAAGATCAAGCAAGTATGGATTAGAGTCTTAATGACAACATAATTTATCATAGAATCATAGAATTCCTACAGTGTGGAAACAGGCCCTACGGCCCAACAAGTCCACACCAACCTTCGAAGCATCCTGCCCGAACCTGTCCCCCTATAACCCACCTAATCTACACATCCCTGAACATTATGGGCAACTTATCATGGCCAATCAACTTAGCCTGCATATCTGCAGACTGTGGGAAGAAACCAGAGCACCCAGAAAAAACCCATGCAGACATGGGGAGAATGTGCAAACTCCACACAGTCGCCCAACGGTGGGATCGAAACCAGGTCCCTGAAGCTGAGAGGCAGCAGTGCTGACCACTGAGCCACCACTGCAGACATGGCTTCCTTCTTCTATAACCATGGTTTCCCACCCACTGTGGCTGACAGGGCCCTCAACTGCACCCAACCTATCACCTGTGTTTCCACCCTTGCACCTTCCCATACTCACTACAGCATGATCGGGTTCCCCTTGTCCTCACTTTTCATTCCACCAGCATCTGCATTCAAAGGGTCATTCTCCACCATTTCACACAACTCTAACAGAACACCACCACCAAACACATCTTCCCCTTACTCACCTTGTCTGCATTTCAGAGGGACTGTTCCCTCTGGGACACCCTTGACCATTCCTCGGCCACCAACACCACGTCCCCTTCCTGCGGCACCTTTTCATTTAACTGCAGAAGATGCAACACCTGCCCAGTCACCACCTCCCCACTCATCACCCAAGACCCTAAACAATCTTTTCAGGTGAAGCAGCATTTCACTTGTACTTCCTCCAATCTGGTCCATTGCATTCACTGCATACTCTACACTGGAGGAACCAAATGCAAACTGACTAACTGCTTTGCAGAACACATCCGGTCCATGTGAAATTATGACCCTATCCTTCCTGTAGCCGGTCATTTTAATACAGTATTCTGTTCGCATGCCCACATGTCTGTTGTTGGCATGCTGCAATGCTCTGGTGAATCACAGCACAAACTGGAGAATAACATTTCATCTTCAGACTAGGCACTTCACAATCTTCTGGACTTAGTACTGAGTTCAACATCTATGGATTTAAACCCACTCCCATTCCATCCTTTTCTTTTAGCTGTTGTTGTTACATTCTCTGCCACAATGTCCTCTGTCCCCAAACGTCACTCCCCACTCCAGTGGGACTGTCTGTTCTTTCCAGTCTGGCGGTTAGACACACCAATGGCATGTAAGAAAGGCAGAACAATCACTTGATCTGCTCTATCAACATCCTTTCTCACCCAGTACTCCACTCCAACGCCCCACTATTACATAAATGTTGCTCCCTCCACACTTCACATCAGCTCTGATGAATAGTCATTAAGATTCAAAACATGAGCTTGATCTTTCTCCATGGATGCTGCCTGACCCGCTATGATTTTCAGCATATTTTGTTTTCAGTACAGATTCCATCAGCTGCAGTAATTTGTTCAAACAAGAGTAGATCATTTTTTCCCATGAGCTTCTTCTGCCATTCAGTTAGAGTATGGCTGATCCGGATCTTTGATCCATCTACCCGATTCAGTTCTTTGACCCTAAATGCCCTCACTGAACAAAAATATATCAATTCCAGTTCTGACATTTTCCTTTGACTTCCTTTTCCTCAACCAGTCAACAGGGTTGAGTCCCAGATAGCTGCTACCTTTAGGAATGTTTCCTGACTTCAGGACTCAATTCTGAATATTTACTTGAGATACTTATTAAAATGTGTAAGTGCAAATTTATAGAAAATGTAATAAATTGTAATCTCCTTTTAAATATGGAGACAGTAGAGCTTTAATCATGGCTCACCTGATTTCTCCTGTAGATTCAACTGTAAACAGCCATCTGATGGAACCAGACTATATTTATCTCATAAGGGTTACAAATAGACACATATATACATATGTCAACATTTGAAATTCAGTGAACATTTACATAAGGGTAAACAGAAATTCATTCACTATGGTTTTTCTGGAGGTGTGAATAGCTCTTACCTATCTACCCAATTCTGGAAGAACAGGAGTCTTTCAAGCTGAGTTAAAATGTTAATCGCAACAATGAATGGGGCTATGCTCCAGAACATTGCCAACTCAATACCCATATGCAGCATGAAACATGATGTGATAATTTTTGAGATAGCAACCATGTCAGTTTTGTTCTGTCAAAAGTTTGGTTGCGAAATGCCATTTTGAGCAGAGATCTCAGAAGAATCTGTGAAGTCAACTCCAGAGGCTCATTCAGGACCCTGACTCATTGGCTGAGTATCCTTTTACTCTCGGTGGCCAATATCCAAAGCAGCCAATCAGGCATGTAGAACCTAAAGTAAAGACTAATCATCCGAATCAATAACTGATGAAGCAGGGTTTTTAACCCTTCATGTCAAGATTTGAGACTGTTCTGTTGGAACTGGCTGAATACAGGAGGAATGTATGGTGAAGTAAATAAAAATGCCTAGTGCCTAACGTCTACTGTGGAAAGCCTCCCTTTGACCTCAGCAGTATGTCCGGCCCTATTCCAGATTATTCTGACGTGCCATCCCAACTTCCTGATCAATGGCTGATCATTCCTTCCCTTTTTTCACTATCCCCGCCTGACCCAGACACTTCCCTTCTGCCTCTCCACTTGACAGTGGCTCATGCAGGTGGTTGTTGCTGATTCAGCCCTCACAGCATCCTTCCAATCCCCATCCAGGCACAAACTCTTCCCCCTTGCTGGTGTATGAGTGAGAGTGCGAGTGCATGTGTAAGAAACAGAGGATGCAAGAGAAAGGGAATGAAAGAAATTGAATGAGAGAGAGAGTAAGGGGGTAAGAGTGAAGCATTTTGAGGGGGAGAGAGAGAACCCTGGGATGGACACATGGGTGCACACACACGCACAGACACCCCTGTTCCAAATCCTCCATCTAGAAAATCTATCCACACAGTGGACCTCCATTCTTCCTAAGTATGAGGAGAAATACCAAGGTTAAAAGGCAATCCACTTCCAAACCCCACTTTCAAGTGGATTCCATGGAAACCACCTCAAAGTGAGTGTCACCAGAAGTGAAACAAAGTTCAACAAAACTCCTTTGCTTAGCTATGGTCTCCTCCCTTTTCATTGAGACAAGGATTTGGGGCCTAGCCTGTCTGTTTCTGGCTCTGCTTCTTAAACAAACAGGCAATAAAGTTTGGAACAAAAACAAAGTTGCTGGAAAAGCTCAGTAGGTCTGACAGCATCTGTGAAGGAAAAAACAGAGTTAATGTTTCGGGTCCGGTGACCCGTCCTCAGAAGGGTCTGAGGAAGGGTCACCCGACCCGAAACGTTAACTCTGTTTTTTCCTTCACAGATGCTGCCAGACCTGCTGAGCTTTTCCAGCAACTTTGTTTTTTGTCCTGATTTACAGCATCTGCAGTTCTTTTGTTTTTTTTAATCAGGCAATGAAGTTTTATTGGTTAACTCTATTGCCAAGCATTCTCCACGGTGAGTTTTCTGAATTAGTGACTTTTTAAAATAATCAATTCATTACTTTGAGATTAGCTCAATTTGAGTTTTTTGATTAGCTGTGTTTTTTTAATGTTTCCTCCATTCCTTCTTCTGTATATTCACGTTTAACATGTGCCAAACAAAATCCTGGGCATTTGTGGCTGGGTTTCTTGCTAAATGGGAATGTGGGGCTTATAAGAAGTCTGACTGGCTGTCAAAAGGAGTTTTTTTTTGCGCCAGTCGAAGCAGTTATTATTGAAATTCTCAGCAAGTCTGACAACATCTGTGCCAAGTAAGGGGAGAGAGAGAGAGAAAGATAACACTGAGATATCAGTGTCACTTGGTCAGAATTAGTGCAGATTGTCAACCTGAAACATTGACACTGTTTCTCTCTCTACAGATGGTGCTTGAACTGTTGAGTCTTTCCAGGATTTTCTGTTTATATTTCAGATTGCCACGATCTACATAGCATGCGTTCAATTCTTTACCAGCTGAGGTTACAACAAAGAATTGAGGCATAATGCCCCTTAGGTTAAACCATCACTATTTGTCTCTCTCTACTGAGAAAGCAGGCTTGTGGTCTGTTAAGGCTATGGCAACTTTACTCCAGACAACCTATACATCAAATGCAAGATACTAGTCTGCAGTATTATTCTAAAATACTGAACTGAATTTCAACTTTCTAAGTATATTTTATCCTTAGCTGCTGTTATAACTACCAGGCATGTCCAAAATGTGGTCAGTGAATTGATTTAATATAATATGTTTATGAAATGGAACAATCCCTTTTAATTTGAGGTTCAAATTAAAGTAGATCAGCATCAAATATTTGCTTTAAACAGGTTAAATTAATTTATTACACTTAGTACTGAAGATTGCATAGGCATAAGGAATCAAAGAGATTGTGTTCAATTCTGGTCGCCACATTACAGGAAGGATGTGGAGACTTTGGAAAAGATGAAGAAGTGGTTTGCCAGGATGCTGCCTGGATTAGAGAGTATAAGCTATAAGGAGAGGCTGGAAAAACTCAGGTTGTTTTCTCTGGAGTGGCAGAGGCTGCGGGGAGACTTGATAGAGGTCTATAAAATTATGAGATGCATAGATAAGATTGCCGGTCAGTGTCTTTTTCCCAGAGTTGAAATGTCTAAAATTAGGGGCCATGCATTTAAAGTGAGAGGGGGAAAGTTCAAGAAGGTGTGAGGAGCACGTTTTTTACACAGCGAGTGATATGAGTCTGGAACATGCTACCAGGGATGGTGGAGGCAGATACAATAGTGGCGTTTAAAAGACTTAAAAGATAAGCAGGTGAAATGCAAGGAGTGGCTATGGATCACAGGCAGGCAGAAGGGATTAGTTTAATTTGGTGTCTTGATCAGCACGGTATTTTGGAATTGAAGGGCCTAATCCTGTAATGTATTGTTCTATATTCAATGTTCTATGAAGTCATTAACAAGGAATTACTGATCTCAAGATAAAACCAGTATAGACAGGACAAAAAGACAACTTCTAAGTAGAAAATCCCAAAAAGACCCTGCAATCTGTTGCTGAAACGGAGAGGTTAAGAATTGATGTTGAATTCAGCAGTTGTGATGACTATGGAGTAGGAGGAGTTTTTTTTCTTGTACACATTAACCCCCGAACCACAGCTGGTTGTAGGAGGGATAGAGAGAGAAGATTCCTGATGTCTGGCTATACAGGTGTGGGACTTTTAGCTGCCCAGTTACTTTACAGCAGCCCATTGCACTGCACTGAGATTTCTCTCACTCCCTCTCGCTGCCTTTCTTTCTTCCTCCCTCTTTCTCCTCTTTCATTCTCACAGTCTCCTTTTGTCTAGAGAGCACTTTCCTCCAGATTTTTCAAGATGGACTCTCGTTTTTTTTAGACTGATGGATTCTGATCTATTAACTGACTAGAATGGCCCCTGTTACTGGGTCACCTCTGCTAAAAACTCTATTATCTTCCATTAAGGCACTGGCATTTGAAAGGCAGCTCACCACCCACCTATGGTCCTTTTGTTCTAATTCGGGCCAAATTTAGATTCTCACACTGAGTTGTCAAAGAACTGCATTAATTCCTGGATAAGAGTTTTTGTATGCCTGGGCATGTTTCTCAGTAAGCCATGTAGAACCTGCAGTGATAAAGTCAGGTTTTTTTAGCTTATTTTGTCTGGTTGCAGGCAAATTAACAATTTTTATAAAAAGTGGTAGCCTTTGTCAGTAGCCTTTAGCCTTTCCTAAAAAGTAATGAATGATAACAACACAATTATGACACTGTATTTTAACCTTGCATGTATTAATTTTACTTAAGTTACTGCAATATCTTGTAATAAACTAAACTTTATCTTGTTTAAAGCTAATACTTAGCATCTAACATTGCCGAGATTATTCAGCCAGTTCTGGTGAAGGGTCACTACCCAAACATTAACTCTGCTTTCCCTCCACAGACGCTGCCAGACCTGCTGAGTTACTCCAGCAATTTATCGTTTTGTTTCATTCAACTCATTTGTTAGATGCCCTCTGCTGCCTTGTCAAAACCCACATCTCTGTATTTTTACATATCTGACAAAATGAGCAAGCCGTTGATTGTATGACCATTGATGTCTTGCTTTTCACCTGATCTCCCCATTACCCCAACTTTCTCTTTGTGACTTTTTGCTCTCAAGTATCCCGGACCTGTCACCTGTCTGGCAACAGCAATGCCAGGAAGAAGAAAGAGAGAATAACAGCACATTAGTGGTGTAGAGGATGGGTCTGGGTGGCATGTTCTGAGGGTTGGTGTGGACTTGTTGGGCCAAAGGGCCTGTTTCCACACTGTAGAACATAGAACATAGAACATAGAACATTACAGCGCAGTACAGGCCCTTCGGCCCTCGATGTTGCGCCGACCTGTGAAACCAATCTGAAGCCCATCTAACCTAAACTATTCCATTATCTTCCGTATGTTTATCCAATGACCATTTAAATGCCCTTAAAGTGGGCGAGTCTACTATTTTTGCAGGCAGGGCATTCCACGCCCTTACTGCTCTCTGAGTAAAGAACCTGCCTCTGACATCTGTCCTATATCTATCACCCCTCAATTTAAAGTTATGTCCCCTCGTGCTAGCCATCACCATCCGAGGAAAAAGGCTCCCACTGTAGGGGCTCTATCTCACTTTACCTAATAATTTTGTTTAATTCACTCATGAGATGTCAGTGTTACTGTCTGTTCAGCATTTATTGCCTGTCCATAGTTGTCATTGAGAAGGTGCAGGTGAGCTGTCTTCTTGAATTGTTGTAGTCTATGTGCTCTGGATGCACCTGCAATGCTGCCAGGGAGAGAGTTCCAGGATGTTGACCTAGCAGCAATGAAGAAATGGTGATATATTTACAAATGGGCAGCACGATGGCTCAGTGGTTAGCACTGCTGCCTCACAGCACTAGGGATCCAGGCTTGAGTCCAGCTTGGATGACTGTCTGTGTGGAGCTTGCATGATCTCCGTTTACCTGCATAGGTTTCTGCTGAGTGCTGCAGCTTCCTTCATAGTCCAAAAATGTTCAGGTTGGGTGGATTGGCCATGCTAAAAATTGTACGTAGTGCCCAGGGATGTGTAGACTAGGTGGATCAGCCGTGGTAAAAATGCAGGGTTGCAGGGTTAGGATAGGGGGCTGGGTTTGGGTGGGATGCTTTTTGAAGGGTTGATGCAGACTCAGTGGGCTGAATGGCTTCTTTCTGCACTAGATGATTCTAAGTCAGGATGGCGAGTGTCTAGGTGGGGAATTTTTATGTGATGGTAGCATCAGTGGTGGAAGTAGTCAATGCTTGTGACTGTGAGCCAATCATGTGAACTGCTTTTTCCTAGGTGGTGTCAAGCTTCTTGAGTGTTTTTGGGACTGCAATCATCCAGACAAATGAAGAGTAATCTATCACTCTTCTGACATCAGTCTTGTAAATGGTGGACAGGCTTTGGGGAGTCTGGAAGTGAGTTACTCACTGCAGATGCACAGCATTTGACCTGCTCTAGTAACTACTGTATTTATGTGACTAGTCCAGTTCAGCTTCCAGTTAATGTTAACTCCCAAGATGTTCATAGTGGTGGATACTATGATAGTTATACCATTGAACATAAAAGGCAATGATTAGATTTCTTGTTTCAGATGATCATTACTTGCCATTCATATGGTGTGAATGCTACTTGCCATTGTCAGCTCAAGCCTCAAGATCTTGTTGCATTTAGATATGGGCTGTTTCAGTATCTGAGGAGTTGTGAATGGTGCTGAACATTGTGCAATTTATTTAAAGCAATACCAGGATATGCAGAAATGATAGAAGGTGGGATTGAGGTAGAGATCAGCCACAATCTGACAGACTAGTAGAACAGGCTGGAGGGTGTTTAGCCTGCTTCAGCTCCAGTTTCTTACATTCTAACATCATGTGTAGGACTTGCATCATAGCTGAAAATCAGCTCTTTTTATCCTAATGCCAGCAAAACATTTAGTTGCATCAAAGTCACAGGTAGGAAATTTATAATTTCTTTTGTGAATTTGCTTAGACGTGATAACGTGCAGACAATTTACCACTCAACAAGCTTCTTTAGGGCTTACATAACAGTGCTTTCCATTAGGACTGTGCTGTCAGTATAAAAAAAGCAAAAACCTGTCTCCCTTTCATACCAGTGTGCATTTGGGAATGCTTAACACCGTCTCTTGAATTATTACAAAGGACATTTTCCATACAGCACCAATGGAGATGCAAAATCAGTCTCCACTGCAACATCAGAGCCCCTCTGGTTAATAATAGCAGGTTTTCAGCCATGTAAGCATAAGTCTTCCACATGTAATGATTCATTATCCTTCCACTCAGCTTTACAATTTTATCTTTGGCAGAAATGTCTCAACATAGCTAAGTACTGGATCTCAAGACCACGAGACCTATTAACGGGCAAGTTGGTTTTACGCTTGCACGTTGTGCAGATTTGAGCATTGGCAAGATGGATTTCTTTCCAATTTCCAGTAGGTAAAGAACCATCACTCTCAGCAGCTCTGTCATGAGGAAATTCCAAGTGGAAAATAAGAGAATAGTTAACTGTTAATTTGGGGGATGACTGCATTAAAGATATTGCTTACACGGTGAGCATCACCACAGTTTGGATTCGACCATCCACCTCCAAGTTCTTTCAGCTCAATCGCATTGCCATTTTCTATACTTTTAATGTTTTTAGAATTATTTAATCAAAACATGTCATATTTTTAAAATATTCATTAAAAATGTTTATTTTTGATGACTTGCTGGATTTTCACACTGATGTGTTCATGTCCAGTTTTTTGAGTCATAATGTCATACAGCGCGGAAACAGACCCTTCGGTCCAAGCAGCCCATGCTGAACATAATCCCAAACTGAACTAGCCCCACCTGTCTCCTCCTGGCCCAAAGCCCTCCAAACTTTTCCTATTTATGTACTTATCCACATGTCTCTTAAAAGTTGTAATTCTACCCACATCCACCACTTCCTCGGGGAGTTAATTCCACATGAAAACCACCCTCTTTGTAAAAAATTTACCCTTGATGTCCTTTTTAAATTTCTTTCCTTTCACCTTAGAAGTGCACCCCATTCTTGAAATTCCCCATCCTATGGAAAAGACAACTACCATTAACTCTATCTATACCTTTCATCATTTTATAAACTTCTATCAAGTCATCTTTCAAACTCTTATGCTCCAGTGGGAAAAAAGCCCAGTTTATCCAGCCTTTCTTTATAACTAAAACCTTCCATACCTGGCAACATCCTCGTAAATCATGATTTGTTCTTGAGGGTTTCTAAAGTCTGGGTGTCAAGCAAAACAAAGGAAATGACTTACTTTAACATAGTGTGCTTTCTTTTCATCTCCAAACTTGGCCACAACCAACAAAACATTTTGTTTTCTATTATACTTACTGCTGTAATAGAGGAAATGCAGGAGTCAATTTGCTCAAAACAAGCTCTGACAAACAACATGAAATAATGACCAGGAAATCTGTGTTCTTTTAATCAAGAACAGAAATTGCTGGAGATACTCAGGAGGTCTGGCAGCATCAGCCGAGAGAAAGAAGAGTCAATGTTCCAGGTCCAGTGAGTGTTCTGAGGAACATAGATTTCTCTCCACAGATGCCGCCAAATCCTGCTGAGTTTTTGAAGCAATTTCTGTTTTTGTTTCAGACTTCCAGCATCTGTAGTTTTTTTGTTTTTTGTTCTGTATTTTTTAATGCTGTTTAATAAAGGATAAATGTTGACTGAGACACTTCTTTCCATCAACGTAGTGCTGTTTAGGATCTTTTAGTCACATAACAGATTGTGGTGGCCCTGGATTCAATATTTCATGTGAGGTAATGAAGTATATGGAGTGCAACATGGCACTTTTTGTGACTAAATTGAAAATCAGTGCAAGTTCAAACAGGATGTGAAGTTTTAGCACTGCTACTGACACTAGGATGTTGGCAATTGAGATCAAGTATAGTTTATCTTTAATTCTTTCTAGGAACATGGCTGTTGATGGCAAGGTTAACATTGATTGCCTTTCCCTAATTTACATTGAACTGAATGGCTCATTAAACCATTGAGAGGGCAGTTAAGAGTCAACCATATTACAAATGGATCTGGAGTCACATTTTTCATATAAGGTGCTGATACACAAAGGATTAACATTGGAGACTATTTAAGCCCTACCTGAACTGTTAATGTCAGAAGAATTGGGGGAGGGAAAAGAACAACATCTTCAGATCTGTAAACGGTCCGACCTGTCATCCAAAGTCTCATAGAGTCAAACAGTACAGTCATAGAGTAATTCAGCACAGAAACAGGTCCTTCAGCCCAAACTGGTCCATGCTGACAATGGTGCCCACTCAGCTAGTTCCAAATGCTGGAATTTGGTCCGTATCTCTCTAAACCATACCGTCCATGTAACTATTCAAATGTTTTTTAAATGTTGCTATTGTACCTGTCTCAACCATTTTCTTTGGCAGCCAATTCCATATGCACATCACTCTCTGCATGAAGAAGTTACACCTCAGGTCCTTCTTAAATATTCCCACTCTCACCTTAAACCTATGCTGTCTAGTTTTCAATTCCCTATCTCTGGGAAAAAGACTATATGCATTCATCCTATCTATACCCCTCATGACTCAATAAAGTCACACCTCATTCTCCTATGCTTCAAAGGATAAAGTCCTATCCTGGCCAACCTCTCCCTATCACTCAGGCCTACTAGCCCTGGCAACTTCCTCGTAAGTCTTCTTTGCATACTTTCCAGTTTAACTATGTCTTTCCTATAACAGTATGACAAAATCTGTACACAATACTCCAAGTGCGGCCTCACCAACGACATATACAACTGTAACATAATGTCCCAACTCCTATACTCAATGCCTCAGCTAATGAAGGCCAGCATGCTAAATGCCTTCTTCACCACCCTGTCCACCAGTGATCCGCTTTCAACAAACTATGTACTTGTACTCCTTGGGGCCTTTGTTCCACAACACTCCTGAGGACCTTACCATTTACTGTATAAGTTCTACCTTGGTTTGACTTTCCAAAGTGCAACACCTCACACATATCTGTGTTGAATTACATTTGCCAATCCTCAGCCCACTTCCCCATCTGATCGAGATCCCTCTGTAATTTTTGATAACCTCCCTCGCTATCAATGATACCTCCTAATTTTGTGTCATCTGTAAACTTACTAATCATGCCTTCTACTTTCACATCCAGATCATTTATGTAAATTACAAATAACAAAGGTCCCAGCACCAACCCCTGTGGCACACCACTAGTCACAGGCCTCCAGTCCAAGAAAGAACTTTCAACCATATTGAACTTACAAATGGAACTTGTCTTCTTATCGTACTACATCTGAGGGAGACCCTTCAGATTGAGGATGACTTTCTTTTGGTCCCATTTAATGGGTACTGAGGTGACTAAACAGTCCGATGATGGATCCATACATCCTGCCGCAGATGAGGCAAGCGTCGAGGCATGCTCTGATTTTTCATGCTCCTTCCACTGTTATGTGCTTAACCTCTTCCAGGAACAGTAGGAAATGCTTGAAATGCACCACACTTTGCAGATGCTGTAAGAGATTTTCACAAGTTGATGGGCATAGTGCATTTCTCAAGGATGCTTTGAGAAAGTCCTAGAAACATTTCCTCTCCTGGTAGCCATTTGCATACTTAAGTTACACCTGATTGTAATCACACAATTGCTTCCAGTAGGGCATTATACCTGATGCTGCAATGTTTACGTTCAGTCCTATAACATTTGTTTCAATTCATAGAATCCCTACAGTGTGGAAACAGGCCCTTCAGTCCAACGAGTCCACACTGACCCTCAGAGCATCCCACCCAGAGCCATCTCCCTACCCTTTTCCTGTAACCCACCTAATCTACACATCCCTGAACACTATAGGCAATTTAGGATTTTTGGATTGTGGGAGGAAACCGGAGCACCTGGCGTAAAGCCAAGTAGACACGGGGAGAATGTGCAAACTCCACACTGGCAGTCTCCAAAGGATGGAATTGAACCAGGGTCCCTGGCACTGTGAGGCAGCAGTGCTAACCATTGAGCCACCATGCCACCCTAAGTACCTGGGAGTAGATGTCACGGTTTTGAAGAATCTAACAGAGATTTATTCCAGTTAATTGTTAGGTGTAAACATTAGACTACAATTGAGCAGCATGTTTTTAGTAGCCTGTCATATGTCAAGCAGTCTGGAGTAAGATGGTTCGTGAAACCTAGATACCTGCAGGTCACATGCTATGTTACAATGATATCATGAGTCTGTTTCTGAAAGATATTCTGAAACATTGACCATGAGGAGAACATAACTACCCAAAGATAAACACCCAACACCTTCCCTCTTTTTTTTTGTTAATATGCCCCAGGATATCAACATACTCCTCCCGAGACTCAATATTCACCATGTCCTCCTTTGTCAATATTGATGTAAATTATTTCTTAAGGACCTCACCCCCTTTCTCCAACTCCATGCACAAATTCTCTCCTTTGTCCTTGAGTGAACCTCACTTTTCCCTAGCTACCCTCTTGCACTTTATATATGTATACAAGGCCTTTGGATTTTCCTTCATCCTGCTTGCCAAAGACACTTAATGGCCCCTTTTAGCCCTCCACTTTCCTTGTTTGGGTTCTTTCCCGCTATGTTTGTATTCTTTGAGGGTTCTGTCTTAAGTTTCCTAAACCTTACATGCGTTTCCTTTTTCTTTTTGACTAAGCTCAATTTCTTTTGTCATCCAAAGTTCCTGAATTTTGCCACCCTTTTCCTTCACTTTCACAGGAAGATGCTGGTCCTGAACTCTAATCAACTGGCCTTTAAAATATTTCCACATGCCAGATGTGGATTTACCCTTAAGCAGCTGCTCCCAATTTACATTCCCAAGTTGCTGCCGAATATTGTGATAGCTAGCCAATTTAGTATTTTCATCTGAGGACTATTCTTGTCTTTATTCATAATTTATGGTCACTCTTCCGGAAACGCTTCCCTACTAAAACTTCAATCACCTGACAGGGCTCATTACCTAATATCATGTTTAGTATAGCCCCTTCCGTAGGTGGATTGTTTACATATTTACTATTCACCTGTGACTGTTGGAAGGCCTAGAGTACCTGAAGTGGATGCATCTTCCTATTCCTGAGCTCTACCAATATGGTCTCACTAGATGAGTCCTCCAAGGTGTCCTCCCTCAGTACAGCTGTGATATTCTCCCTTATCAGTAATGCAACTCACCACCATTTTTCTGTCTCACCTGGAGCATCTTAATTCTAGGACGTTAAGCTGCTAGTCTTGTCCCTCTCCCAACTAAGTCTCTGCGATAGCTACAATATCATAGTTATATGTATTAATCCAAGCTCTAAATTCATCTGACTGTCACAATCCTTGAATAAAACAAATTCACTTCAGACTGCCAGTGCCGTGTACAGTAACCTTTCCCTATCCATCTTTTCTCTTAGTCTTACTGGCTTTAATCTCAGACTTCTCCTTAGTAAGTTTAATTTTTGACCTACTACTCTGGTTCTCACCCTCCCTGCCATACTAGTTTAAACCGTCCTGAGTGACAAATCTCCCAACCATGATAATGATGCCCCTCCAGTTTGTATGCAACCAGCCCTACTTGTATTGGTCCCACCTGCCCCAGCAGACAACTCAATAATCCACATACCTGAAGCTGACCCTCCTACACCAGCTTATTAACCACGTATTTAACTGTGCTATCTTCCTACCCCTAGTTTCACTGGCAAGTGGCATGGGAAGTAATCCCAAGATTGTAGCCCTAGAGGCCCTGCTATTTACCTTCCTATCTAACTCCCTAAAAGTCCTTTGCAGGACCTCATCTCTCTTTCTACCTATGTCATTGGTACCAATATGGACTGCAACATTTAGCTGCTCACCCTCTCCTCTCAGAATTTACTGTGCCTGCTCAGAGACATCCTTGATCTTGGCACCAGGCAGGCAACACACCATTCTGGAGTCTCACAAGAGGCCACAGAAATGTTTACGTGTGCCCCTGACTGTACAGTCCCCCACAAATAGTACTCATCTACACTTCGACCTTCCCTGCTGTGCAACACTACCAGTCATGGTGCTACAGATCTGGCTACTGCTGCTGCTTTCCCCTGAAAGGTTGCCATCCCAACCGTATCCAAAATGGTATTTCTGTTTGAGAGGGGAAAGGCCACAGAGGACTCCTGCACTGCCTGACCACGCTTACTTATCTTCCTGGTGACCATCCAACTCTTCTCTCTCTGTATAGCCTTTAGCGGTAGTCTGACCAGTTCACTAAATGTGCTATCCATGACATTCTCAGCCTCATGAATGCTCTCAGTGAGTCCATTCACCGCTCTAGGTGCTCCATGTGGCAAATCAGGAACTGCAGCTGAAAACACTTCCTGCATATGTGCCATCATGGACTCTGGAACTGTCCTTAATTTCCCACATATTGCAAGAGGAGCATTCCAGAGGGCCAGGATTTCCTGCCATTTTGAACTTTATTGAATAAATCAACCTTATCAACTACAGACAATAATCAAGGAACTGATTGCACAATTTATCCACTCTTCACCAAATCCAAGTGTCTCAACCCGTTCTCTATTCCTAGCAGATACAACTATAAGAAGAAGCTACTTTATTTCTTTCCAGATGCTACTCACTTAGCTTGCAAATCTGATTCCTGAGTAGCCAAGACTATGTCACTTATTGAGTTATGACATCATCTCTGGAGTTCCAACCCTATGTTCAGCTTCGAACATTAACTCTGACTGACTGTATTCCTCAGGTATTTATCCTACTGCCAATGTTCACGCCCAGGTTCACTCTCCTTTGCTCTGATGCTGATGCTGTCAATGTTCAGACTGACCTCATTGCACAATCATCAACATCAGAGTTTTCTTTGTTAGTGTTTTCAAACATGTTTAGTTTGTAATACACTTATCTGAGTTGGCCTCCTCTCCTTCACAATGTAGTACCATGATCGATAATGGGGTGATGTGATCTGAGCTCAATGTATATACTAGATACCATTTTTGGTATCAAAATATTTGCATTTGTATTTCCAGCTCACATTCTTGGTCCAGAGCTCAGTTGTGAAAATTCTCGACCTGCTCGCTCATTCTGTGCCTCTTTCGGTCTCTGTCAATGTGGAAGGCCTGCATTTAGGGATGGTTAAACAATTGGCTGCTTGGCAAGGTTGCTCACACTTGACTTCTGAGCATACGTTCTGCTGGGGATGGCAGTACCTTCGCTATAGGAATTGCAACCAATTGCAGCAATGCAAATGCAATGTAAAAATCTTGCTTTGTTGCTGGACACCTAAAGCTCATTGATTTGATAATATGTAACATATAATTTGCTAAGCCAGTCAAGAATGGATAGTGAGGTGACAATATGATAAGGTCCACTCCTCTGCACCGAGTACATGTGTTTTGAAATAGTTTGCTTGTGCACACTACCCATTCCAGGATAACAAATAAACAACTCTGGAGTCCGTTGAGCTGGATTGCCTCACATCCGGTTTTCCTTCGTAGTGGAGTGTATGTGGGGTCAAGTTTTGTGTGTTCTATTATTAATAAACACATAGAACTCGACTCCACATACACTCCGCTATGAAGGAAAACTGGAAGTGAGGCAATCCAGCTCAACTGACTCCAGAGTTTAAAAGTCAGGCGGGAAAACACACCGACGCTTCATCGGAGGCTGCACTGAAGATGTTACCCAGCATGGTAACGAAACGTCTGCGGAACAACAAACCAGCTCTGCGAGCCAACCAACCTCAACACCCACAACCCGAGCTACACATCTACTCCAAAACTTCCCAATGAAGCTTGAATAGGCATATTGTGACTTTTATGCAAGGAGTGATTAGAACATTATATAAATGCTGAGGCTCTATCCACAACTGGGGTTGATATGTTTGACATGCTTCACGTGTATTCAAGAGTTATTGAACATCATGGTTTTTCATGGCCAGTATACGGATTCACATGCTAGCCATTTTAATAGCTATGTGCCCTTGGTGTAACATGTATCTGATATTGAGGCGCATTGCTAATGGTAAACATAGAATCATAGAATCCCTACAGCATGGAAGCAGGCCAGTCAGCCCATTGAGTCCACACTGACCCTCCGAATGGCATCCCACCCTGACTCATGCCCCTACCCTATCCCTGTAACTCTACATTTCCATGACTAATCCACCGAACCTACACATCCCTGGAAACTATGGCCATTTTAGCATGTCAGATCCACTTAACTTGCACTTCTTTGGACTGTGTGAGGAAACCAAAGCACCCAGAGGAAACCCATGCAGATACATGCAGAATGTAGAAACTTTACAAAGAACAAAGAACGAACAAAGAAAATTACAGCACAGGAACAGGCCCTTCGGCCCTCCAAGCCTGCGCCAATCCAGATCCTCTATCTAAACCTGTCGCCTATTTTCCAAGGATCTGTATCCCTCTGCTCCCTGCCCATTCATCTATCTGTCTAGATACATCTTAAATGATGCTATCGTGCCCGCCTCTACCACCTCCGCTGGCAACGCATTCCAGGCACCAACCACCCTCTGCGTAAAGAACTTTCCACACATATCTCCCTTAAACTTTTCCCCTCCTCACCTTGAAATCGTGACTCCTAGTAATTGAGTCCCCCCCTCTGGGAAAAAGCTTCTTACTATTCACCCTGTCTATACCTCTCATGATTTTGTAGACCTCAATCAGGTTCCCCCTCAACCTCTGTCTTTCTAATGTAAATAATCCTAATCTACTCAACCTCTACCTCTACCTTTACATACACAGTTGCCTGAGGCTGGGATCAAATGTGGGTCCTTGGCTTTGTGATGCAGCAACTATACCGTCCATATTTGGACTTGCTTGCCCTTGAAAATGACCTGTCATGGTATATCAAGTTCATCTCTGTATGGCCAACATTAGTAAATCTTCTTAGATGCCTCTTTTATTCTGTCAGGCCATCCCTACATCATTGTCTTTGGTAACTTTTGTAGTTGTTCACCTCCAGTAATTGCTGATTTCAGCCATTCACACTGGCTCTGGCCTGTAATAGAACATAAAACATAGAACTGTACAGCACAGGAATGGGTCATTTGGCCCACAGTGTTGTGCAGAACATGATGCCAAATGAAACTAATGCCATTGGTCCATATCTTTCCATTTCTTGCATATTCATGTGGTTATCTAAAAATCCCTTAAATGCCTTCATCAGATCTGGCTCACCACCACTCCTGGCAGTGCATTCCACACACCTCTGTGTAAAACACTTGCCCCTCATGACCTCTTTGAACTTTCCTCATCTAATGTTAAATGCATGCCCCCTAGTATTAGATATTTCAACTCTGGGAAAAAGGTTCTGACTGTCAACTATATCTATCCATCTCATAATTTTATAGAGTTCCATCAAGTCTCCCTTCAGCCTCCGTCACTGAAGAGAAAACAAACCAACTTTCTAGCCTCTCCTTCTACCTCATACTCTAATCCAGGCAGCATCCTGGTAAAACCCTTCTGCAGCCTCTCCAAAGCCTCCACATCCTTCCTGTAATGTGGTAACCAGAACTGAATACAATACTCTAAATGTGGCTGAACCATTATCTCATAAATCTGCAACATGACATCCTGACTCTTGTACTCAAATCCCTGATCAATAAAGGCAAGTATGCCATACGCCTTCCACCACTACCCTCTGTCTTCTGTGGTCAAGCTCATTCTGAATCCATGAGGCCAAGTCACTGTGGATCCCATGCATCTTAATCTTCTGAATGAGCCTACCATGAGGGTCCTTATCAAAAGCCTTACTAAAATCCATGTAAACAACATCCACTGCTCTACCCTCATCAATCACCTTCGTCACGTCCTAGAAAAATTCAATCAAGTTAGTAAGACATGACCTGCCCTACACAAAACCATGCTGACTGTCTTTAATTAGACCATGCTTTACCAAATGTGCATAAATCCTATCCCTAAGAATTCTCTCCAATAGCTTTCCAACCACTGATGTGTGACTCAGTATGGTTTCCTGGATTATCCCCATTTCCCTTCTGGAACAGAGGAACAACATTAGCTACTAGCCAGTCCTTGGGACCTCTCCAGTGGCTAGCAAAGATACAAAGATCTTGGTCAAGGCCCCAGTAATCTCCTCTTTTGGCTCTCTCAATAACTTGGAGTAGATATCCCGGCCCTGGGGACCTATTCATTTTAATGCTCTTCAAGATATCCAATATCACTTCTTACTTGATCTGAAAATGCCCTAGCATATTAGCATGCTCCAAACAAATCTCACTATTCTCCATATTCTTTTCCTTGGTGAATACCAATGCAAAGTACTAATTTAAGATCTCACTCACATCTTCTGCCTCTAAGCACAAGTTTCCTCCTTTATCCTTGAGTGGTCCTACCTTCTCTCAAGTTATCCACTTGTTTTTAATGTATCTATAGAATACCTTGGGATTCTCTTTAACCCTACTTGCCATGGTCATTTCATGGCCCCTTCTTGCTCTCCTAATTCACTGCTTGAGTGTTTTCCTTATATTCCTCACAGGCCCTGTCAGATTTCAGCTTCTTTAACCTTAAATATGTTCCTTTTTTTCATTTTGACTAAATACACAACCTCCCTCGTTATCGAAGGGTCTCTTACCTTGTCCTCCCTCCTTACTAGAACATGTTGGTCTTGAACTCACCCTAGCAGGTCTTTAAACAGTTCCCACATGTCAAATGTGGACTTTCCTAATAATAGCTGCTTGCAAATGACACTCCCAGCTCCTGCCTAACACTGATATAATTAGCCTCCCCCAATTTAGTACCTTCCCACAAGGTCTTGACTTATCCTTGATCATAGTTGTCTTAAAACTTAAGGAGTTGTGATTACTGTTTCCAAAATGCTCTCCCACTGAAAGCTCAATCATCTGGCCGGGCTCATTAGCCAATGCAATGTCCAGTATGGTCCTTTCCCTAGTTGGACTATCCATATACTGTTTCAAGAAACCCTTTTGGATGCACTTAACATATTCTGCCCCATCTAAGCCTCTTGCTCTAAGGGAGTCCTGGTTAATATTGCTGAAGTTAAAGTCACCCATGATGATAACTCTGTTTTTATTGCACTATTCCATAATCTGCCTACATATTTGTTCCTCAATGTCTCGGTGGCTGCTAGGGAGCATACGGTATAATCCTATCAGAGTGATTGCCCCCAGCTCTACCCATATTGTCTCAGTGGATGGGCCCTCCAGCATGTCCTCTCTGACTGCAGATGTAACATTCTCCCTGCTTAGTAATGCAACTCGGCGCAGTTGATGTTTGTCTCAGTGTGCATCCCAGGGAACAGACCATACAGCAGAGACCCACGTCACGGACCTGCTCGGGGCAAGCCTTGACAAATAAAGCACTGCATTTGTCTCCAGACTTTCTTTGCATAGGCACATCCCAGAAGGAGTTGTGTCTTAATCTCGGCCCCTCTGCAGCCACTTCGAGGGCTGCATGCGGTGATGCAGAGAGTCCGGGCATGCACAAAGAATCTCACAGGCAGAGTCATTCTCACCACCAGCCAAGCCATGTCCGGGTGCTTGTTAGAAAGTTCTGGTGATGACGTATTCTGCCAAATGACTTTGACAGTCTTTACAGGAAACCACCTGACACGATCCGACCTCTCCTTTCCCCAAAGGGTCTTGAGGACACCATGCGCTGACCACTTCCTAAAGGACTTGTGGTTAAAGGTGTTTTAGTTCACAAATTTCTCTACAAAGGACAGGTGATATGGAATGGTCTAACTACTTGGAGCGTTCTGCGGCAATGAGGCCACGCCTATCCTTCGCAACACCAGGGACAGGTAGAACCTCAGTAAGTAGCGACACTTGGTGTTTGCATACTGAGGGTCTACGCAAAGCTTGATGCGGCAACATGCAAAGGTGGTCGTTAGGGTGAGTGTAGCATTAGGTATGTTTCTACCCCCTTTTTTCAGTTTTTTATACATAATGTCCCTTTGGACTCGGTCCATCTTTGACCTCCAAATGAAGTGAAAGATGGCTCGAGTGGCTGCAGTGGCACAGGTCCGGGGAATAGGCCAGACCTGTGCCACATACGATGCTGAGAGTACCTCACACCTGATGACCAGGTTTTTACCCACAATGGAGACAGATCAGTGCTCCCATCTGCCTAGTTTCTGCCTCGCTTTGATGACCTACTCCTCCTTAGTTTTGGCCATGCCCCAGGACCTCCAAATCAAATACCTAGCACTTCAGGTAATCTGACCTGACGATGAAGGAGATAAACAATTGGTCCGCCCAGTCCCCAAAGAGCATGACTTCACTCTTGCCTTGATTTATTTTGGCACCCAAGGCCAGTTCAAACTGGTTGCAGATTCTCATGAGTCTGCACACTGATAGTGGATCCGAACAGAAAACGGCATCATCCATGTACAGGAAGGCTTTAACCTAGAGGCCTCCAGTGCCTGGAAAAATCACCCCTCATAGGCTAACATCCTCCCTTATGGATTTGGCAAAAGTCTCTATGCAACACACAAACAAGACAACAGAGAGAGGGCAGCCCTGTCTGACTCCAGATCTGATTGGGAACATTTCTGATTCACACTCTTTGATTGAGACTGTGCTAATGATGATTTTGTAGAGCAGGCGGATCCAATTGCAGATACCATCCCGAAAACCCATTTTGGACAACACGTCCTACATGTACATGTGTGATATCCTGTTGAAGGCCTTCCCCCAATCCAAGCTGATGACGCAGGTATCCACACCCCTGTCCTGCACATAGGTGCTCATATCCCTGAGGAGCGGGAGGCTCTCAACGATCTACCTGCCCAATGCAGCACAGGTTTGGTCGGGGTGAATCGCTGATTGCAGAGCAGACCTGACCCGGTTGGCAATGACCTTAGACAGAGCTTTGTAATCCACATTCAACAGTGAAATTTATCACCAATTTCTAATTTCCTGCCTCTTCCCCCTTCTGCTCACCTTTCATCATGGATTTGCACATGGTATCTGCCAGAAGCATACTGTCTTACACTTCCAGCAGGTACTGGCCAATCAAGTCTCACAGAGAGAATATAACTCGGCCAGTATGCCATCATTTTCGGGAGTTTCATTCTTTTCAAAGGACTCCAGGGCCTTGGTCAACTCGCCCCAAGATAATGGCTGGTGCAGCTTCTCCCACATGCTGTCATCTAAGACCTCAGTGATAGAGGGCAGGAACGACTGGGAGGCCATGTTGTCAGTGGACTTCATGTCATTTAGTCTGGCATAAAAGGATTTACTGATCCTCATGATGTCAGACTGAGATGACATTACTGAGCCATCTTCCTCCTGCAGGCTGCTGAGAATAGAGCTCTCCTTGTGCACATTCTGGAAGAAGAAACACAAGCACATCTTGTCCTGCTTAATGGAACGGACCCGGCATCAGAAGATTATCTTGGGTGCCTCTGAGACAAAAAGTAAGGCTTGCTGGCTGTTCACCTCCTGGAGGTCCTCTGTGAGATCGACACCCATTGTCTGCAGCAGAGGCAGGTTTTGCATACTTTTCTGTAGTTTGGACAGTTTTGCCCGTATCTCTCTCTCTCTCGTCTTGTGAACACCTTTGAAGATAAAGAACCTCTTGATGTTACCTTTGACCATTTCCTACTAGCCCACTGGACACTCAAAGAAGGGTTTCATGGTCCAACCTGTGGAACCCCTTTTGAGCTCATCAATGTTTTCTGGTGTCAACAGTT
The DNA here is from genome assembly GCF_021869965.1 of Rhincodon typus. Taxonomy (NCBI): domain Eukaryota; kingdom Metazoa; phylum Chordata; class Chondrichthyes; order Orectolobiformes; family Rhincodontidae; genus Rhincodon; species Rhincodon typus. The sequence goes on along the minus strand of NC_063336.1, from coordinate 76,703,327 downwards.
TCCCATTCAGTTTCTACGCTCCCTCGCCAGCCTGCTGGTCATCCTGTAGGTAACAGTCAGCCAACAGGAGGCAGTGGTCAGAGAAGAACACCGGTTTGACATTGCTGGATCTGACCAAGAACACTCGGAGCACCAATACTAAACCTATCCTTGAGCAGATAGACCCATCTGGCTGCGATCTGGCGTATCTATGCTGTGCTCCACCTGCAGGGGTGCTGAAGACATCATGATGAGCTGCCTCAAAATTGTGAAAATGATTCAAGCAATCGGTGGATAATGTGCTCAAAAGGGACTAGTGTGATTTTCTCAGAAGCTGACAAATTCCAGTTTAAACAAAATCATAATCATCATTTGTGTTTCCATCAGAAACGGTGATGTGGCATCCAGCTTACTGTCACTGCCCTCCCCGGATTGTCCATCCACATCCATGATGCAGTTGAAGACCCCGGCCACAATGACTGGGCTGATGTAACCAGCAGCAGTGGAAGCTGTTGCAGGATGGCCAATCGTTCACTCTTCACCGCTGGGGCATACTCAATAATTAGTCTCAGGGGTGCATTTCTGTACATAATATCTGCTAGAAGGAGGCACCCGCCAACCACCTTTTAAGTTTGCTGATAGCGATGTTGCCTCCTCACAAGAGAATACCCAGGCTGGAGGAGAGGCAATCATTGCCCCCCAGACCAAATCAAAGGCGACTTCTCCCAAAATGTTCAACAAAGTCTCTCAGTGTCCTCTATTAGATGATCCTCCAGCTGCTTATCATTGGGGGGGGGGGGGGGGGCTGTTCTTCCTCATTTCAAGAGCATCAATGCATAGATCTGGAGGAAAATCATGGCCTCTGTGTGGTTTTGGTAATCTGTGTCAGACATATCATCTTGGTAACTGGCATATATCTTAATGTAAGGTCACATCCTTGGAAATCATTGATGGATTCAATTGTACCACAAGTAGACTGTGCCATCAATGTCTAGTCCTGTCTTTATTGGATCGTTGATTTCTACCAAGTAAAAAGCTCAAGAAGCCAAGACGAGCTTGTATATTGGTACTGCAGAGTGATTCTGCTAAAGTAAAGAATTAGTGTTTCACACTGTGAAACTATCCCTCACAAGTTGTACCATGATGCACAACTTACTATTATGTTATGCACCAAGTGATCCCAGGATAAAAAGTGCCATGAGACCTTCATCTCTTTCGGCCACATGCACTGATACAGTTATGATATTAAGAGAATGTCTTTTAAAGGATTAAAGGATTGGCAGTGAGACATAACATAACAGATCCTGTTCTCATTAAGACTCACTGGTGGTTTACCTCTACCACTGTAAACCAAGTAGACCTTTAAACATAAACAAGGAAAGATAACAGCTGCAGCAATTGTGTTGTGGGATCTCAATACATTCAATAACGTGTAGGCCAGACCAGGTTGTGGTGACAGATTTTCTTCCCTAAAGAGCATTAATGAACCAGAAGGGTTTTTAAAACAATTTACAATAGTTTTGTGGTCTCCATTGCTAAGACTAGCTTTCAGTTTCAGATTCTCTAAAAACTTGAATTCAAATTGCATCAGCTGCAATTGTGGGATTTAAACCATGAGCACTAGCCAGGACCTATATGTTATTTAATCTAGTAACATTATCACTACACAGCATCTCCCCCAACAGGAGTGTAACTTTAAGCTTTAAAGTTAAGCAAAGCATTGGGAGAACTAATGCATCTGCATTACATTCTTAATTACCTAAAAATGCCAACTATTATATATAATGTCCTCTAATCACCTGACATTTATCTGGCTGTCAACAGCTGGTAAATATAACCACTCTGAACATTCAGTCCCACACCTCAATTTGGGCACAAATGATGATTATGATTTTGTTTAAACTGGAATTTGTCAGCTTCTGAGAAAATCACACTAGTCCCTTTTGAGCACATTATCCATTATCCGATTGCTTGAATCATTGTCACAATTTTGAGGCAGCTCATCATGAAACAGCATGTTGACTGTCAGGTTTGTAAAGTGTTGTGAATATAACAGTAGTTCACATTACACCACAGTCCACATTTTGCATGTGATGACGTCATTTGGCAAACAAAATAGCCAAATAAATATGTGCATTAGCTGTGCAAGGAGCACCAATCATTATTTAATGTAAGTGATACTTCTGATGTAATACATGTACAAAGTCAGTTGTAGTATCTCAGAATTTAACACAAGCAAGAGATTCAGCTGATCCAGGTCTTGCTGACACATCTTGGATTTACCTTGAACCATCGTAAGAACATCAGATGTAGGCGCAAAAGTAGGCACTCCAGCCCATCGAATCTTTTCCACCGTTTAATGAGATCATGGTTGATCTGTTTATCCTCAATTCCACTTCCCTGCCTTACCCCCATAACCCTTATTCCATTGCTGATTTTTGGCCTATCTCAGAATGCCAACCTGTTTATCCCTCTGCAGTAAAGAATTCCATTGACTCATCTGAGAGAGAAAATTCCACCTCACCTCGATCTTAAATGCATGCATGACCCCTTATTCTGAGATTTTGCCCTCTCCCACCTTCCTAAACTGTCAAATCCCTGAAGAGTCTTGTGTGTTTCAACAAAGATGCTTCTCATTCTTGTAAACTCCATGAGTACAGGCCTAACCAACTCAAACTCTCCCCACTACAGCGGAGTAAGTTGCTCCAGCCGGAGCTCCTCTGCTCACCACTTCCTTTTCCTTTTTTTCTTTCTTTTTCCCCTCTTTGCTGTAGTTTTTCTTCCACACCCCCACCTCTCCCCCTCCATCCCCCCCCAACAACTTCTAACATCTTAAACTACCCTACCTGGAGGAAATGGAGAATGGAGTCCGAGACCAAGTAGGCACGGGACACAAGTTGGAGACCAGGGCAGGGCGGGAAGTGAGTCAAGGGCCAGAATATGGAGCAGGAGCAGAGCGAGCACGGGTGAGTCCCAGAAGGGATTCACAGCCGGAGTCTGGAGCGGGAGCAGAACAAGCCCAGGCCAACCAAGGAGAACGAATCCTGGAGGTGAGTCCAGGTCAGAAGCCAGTATGTGGAGACAGCAAGGCCTCATGTTCTGAATCCCAGTGGGCACGGATTCAGTGAAACAGAAACATAACTTGAGTACTATAAAGATACTTTTTATTATCATTCTGGACTTTTTAAACTCGTATTCTCATGTTAGTCATTTTTTTACTATTTCAATTCTGTAACAACACAAAAAGCATCTGTACCTAGGTACCCTGTACCTAAGATGGCACCGAGAGGCAACATTACAAACTTATCACTGCACTTATTCGAGTGCACATGACAATAAAGGCTATTCTATACTATTCTATTCTATTCACAAAATAAAGTCTTTGTACTCTGAATCAAATTAATGAGCCTTCTCTGGATTGCCTCAAACATCAACATATCTTTCCCTAGATCAAGTCACCAAAACTGTTGGCAGTCTTCTACCTGTTGTCTAACAAATGCCTGATATAGTATAGCAAAACATTCCAAATGTTTATATTCCATTCTCTTTGAAATAAATACGAGCATTCCATTTGCCTCCTCTATTGTCTATTTCCTTAACTTTGCACTTGTCCTTTACTCTCTCCTGCCATCCACCCTACTGCAGAAACTTCCACTTTGTTCTTTCCTATCCAATCATCCTTACCTTCTCTCCAAAGTTCTGCTCTCACTTGCAAAGTTGCGTATCTGTTAAAGTATGAGAAATTGGTGCCTGCAGAGTCTTACAGATTGGTTAAGCAAGTGGGCAAAACCTTGGCAGATGGAATATAATGTGGGAGAATGTAAGTCTATTCACTTTGGAAGGAAGAATAAAGGAGCTGATTATTATTTAAGCAGAAAGACTGCATAAAGCTATAGAACAGAGGGATTTGGGAGTCTTCATCCATGAATTAAGAAACAATAGCATCCAAGTTTAATGGGTAATAAGGAAAGCAAATGGAATGTTGACCTTCATTTCAAGAGGAATGAAATATAATAGTGAGGAAGTTTTAGTCACTGAAGGTAAGCATGCAGGTGCAGCAGGCAGTAAAGAAAGTAAATGGTATGTTGGAATAACAAGGTGTAGAGCTGGATGAACACAGCAGGCCAAGCAGCATCAGAGGAGCAGGAAAGCTGAAGTTTCGGGCCTAGACGCTTCTTCAGAAATGGGGGAGCCTTTTCATCTAGCTTTTTGGGTGGAAAGATAAGTGAAAAAATGGTATTTCTGAAAATAAACATTCTACTTGTTCTGGAGCTCCAATTGCAGGTACACAAAAGAAGTTAGACTAATATGGATCATTCATAAGTTTCACTGATCTTTCCAAAGTTGTTGATGTTCAATCATGTGTTCAAAAGCTTTGTTGAGGAGGAAGCTTTTAAGGAATATGTCTAAGAGGAGGAGAGGTTTAGGGTGGGGAATTTTTTTTTATATATTATCCATATACAGCATCTTCGGCAAGCTGGCAGATGTAGGACAGATCACATAGAAATGCCAGATTTCTTTCCCTGAAGACTATGAGCAAATTAGTTGGGATTCTTACAAACTAACAGTGAAGGCGACTGCTACGGATTCTGAAGATCTGAGATAAAATGCAGAACGTGCTGGAGAAACTCAGCAGGTCTGGCAGTATCTGTGAGAGATAAATGAAGTTAATATTTTCAGTCCGATGACTCTTCAGATCCTGAAAAAATGTTGTGAACTATTAGCGTTTTACTGCAGTCTGGTGGTTTTATAGTCAGCATTACTCAGAATAGCATTCTATTTAAAATTTATTTAGTTAACCAAAATTGAATTCCCCAAAGACCAAGGGAAGGGTTTGGGTTAATTTTAACTTTTAATTTAGGGAAATTTTACTCATATTTGTGAATCATTTGTCCAGGAACATAACCACTATTCCTTCAGAGCATGGAGATATTGGGAAATAGAATACAAAAGTGAAGAAGTCTTGTTACAACTGTACAGGGCATTGATAAGAGTGTACCTCGAGTACTGTGGATAATTTTGATCCCCTTATTTAAGGCGGGATTGATTAGTTTTGTAGCAGTTCAGAGAGGATTCATTACACAGATTCATGGGGTGAAGGAGTTTTTTTTTGAGGACAGTTGAGCAGGTTGGGCATGTACTCATTGGTGCTTAGATTAATGAAAGGTGATCTTATTGAAACAAATTGGATTGCTTGAGGGCTTGACAGGGTGAATGCTAAGACAATGTTTTTCCTTGTGCAGGAACTGCAGGACACAGATCAAAAATAGGGATTAATTGTCCATAACACCAATTGGGTAAGAAAATGGCTGCCGGAAGCCCACTCGTGCACACACAGAACTAATTGATATCAGATGGCCGGCCAGACTTCAATATGTGCCGAAGCATACACTGCTGATGTCATTACATTCCGTGTGGTGAGATGTCAGCATCAGCACATGTGCAGATCTCCCCACTGTGTATGGAATTGAGTTTACAGTTCAAAGTCTGGCAATATAAACACACCTGCCAATCCTGTCCAAAGAAAACTCGGTCCAAGTCCTGGTCAACATTTATCCTTCATGTCTCAACTAACTGCATTGAAGATGCCAGTTATCTAGCCTGGTACCTCACGTGTTGAGAAGTTAGCAAAGTTACTGCCCATGTTTTTCCTCAACAGTGATCATAATTCAAAAATCCTGTATTCTTTGCACCACAGAATGGGGCATCCTGGGATTGTGAAATGTGTCATATCGTACAAGTTCCTTCTTTGGTTTCTTTCAGTTGAAAAATGCATATTCCAGCAGGGATTGTCCATTAGTAATTGACATGTTCATTTTGGGCAGTTCATAACATAGTTTGAGTGATCTTAACTTTCTCCAAGCCTTTTGAACCTGCTTCATTGTCATGTACATGCATGGTTCAGAGTTTGGTGTGATTCACATGGATGAAACCTATATGTTATTTTATGGGGTTGCCCAGAGCTAATTGCCTAATTGTCCAGAAAACAGCCATAGTTCTGGCATGATGATAAGAATGACTGAGTAAAGATTCAATTCTCCACATTACCAGAGTGAAGAATGATGGTTACAACCTGTTCCCGTTGTTGGAAGGTTTCAGATTGCAGCGAGTGCCCTTAGCAAGTCATGGAGGCTTCCTTTTTAATCTTTCATCTGATGTGGGCATCACTGGCAACGCCAGCATTTTTATTTTATTTATTCATGGAATGAGGGTGTCGCTGGCTAGGATGGTATTTATTGCCCATCCCTAGCTGCCCAGAGGGTAGTTGAGAGTCAACCATATTGCTGTTGGTCTGGAGTCATATGTAGACCAGACCAGGTAAGGATGGCAGTTTCCTTCCCTAAAGGACATTAGTGAGCCAGATGGGTTTTTCCTGACAATCGACATGGATTCATGGTAATCATTAGACTCTTAATTCTAAAAATTTTTTGAATTCAGCTTCCACCATCTGCCATGGCAGGATTTGAACCTGGGTCCCCAGAACATTACCTCGATTAACAGTCCAGCAATAACACCACTAGGCTATTGCCTGCACATTCAGCCCCTATTTGCCCTTGAACTGAACTAAGCAGCTTGTTAAGCCACTCCTGAGACTATTGCTGTGGGCCTGGAGTCACATCTGGGCCAGACCAGATAAGGATAGCAGATTTTCTTCCCTAAAGGACATTAATGATATGTTTTCTTTTGCTACAATCAATGATAGTTTCATGGTTACTCTTTTGTTGTGCGGTTTGATGCCATACTATGAGTTTGGCTTCAAGACAGGCTGGTCGAAGAGAAGGCAGTCAAGGTTAGTCTTTAGGCTTAGACTTCAAAGTAACACTATTCATTCTTTGTTAACTAGCACTGCTATACATGCCAATCATAGAGAGATCAGGCTCTGACTTATAATTACATCATTAAGGACTAAATTATTTTCTTTACTAATTTGTGGCCTTGTGCATCTTCTAGAGACTGTAGCATAGTTTGGCCTAATATGCCTTAGCTCTACCCATACAGTAATATTTATACACAGTGATGTGCAGCTGCATAACATGATTTCAAGATTGTTCCAGGGTCTTGGAGCCCTTACACAACTGTTACCATCACTGTGACTTGTTTTCAAATCCGGATTTATGAATTGAACTTAAATTCCACCAGATGCCATGGTGAGATTTAAACCCTTGTCCCCAGAGCATTATATTATTAAATCAAGAAACGGTTGGAGACACTGGATACTGCAAAAGCTACCGGCCCTGACAACATTCCGGCAATAGTACTGAAGACTTGTGCTCCAAAACTTTCTGCTCCCCGAGCCAAGCTGTTTCAGTACAGTTACAACACTGTATCTACCCGACAATGTGGAAAATTGCCCAAGTATATCCTGTACACATAAAGCAGGATAAATTCAACCTGGCCACTTACCAACCCCATCAGACTACTCTTGATCATCAGTAAAGTGATGGAAGGTGTCATCAACAGTGCTATCAAGCAGCACCTGCTCAGAAATAACCTGCTCAGTAACGCCCACTTTGGGTTCCGCCAGGGCCACTCAGCTCCTGATCTCATTACAGGCTTGGTTCAAATATGGACAAAAGAGCTGAATGCCAGAGGTGAGGTCAGTGTGACAACCCTTGAAATCAAGGCTGCATTTGACCGAGTGTGGCGTCAAGAAGCCCTAGCATAATTGGAATCAATGGGTATCGGGGGTAAACTCTCTGGTGGTTGCAGTCATACCTGACACATAGGAAGATGGTCGTGGTTGTGGGAGGTCAATCATCTCAGCTCCAGAGATTTCTGAAGAAGGGTCTAGGCCCGAAACGTCAGCTTTCCTGCTCCTCTGATGCTGCTTGGCCTGCTGTGTTCATCCAGCTCTACACCTTGTTATCTCAGATTCTCCAGCATCTGCAGTTCCTACTATCTCTCAGCTCCAGAGCATCTCTGCAGGAGTTCCTCAGGGTAGTGTCCTCGGCCCAACCATCTTCAACTGCTTCATCAATGACCTTCCCTCCATGATAATGTCAGAAGTGGGGATGTTTGCCAATGATTGCACAATGTTCAGCACCATTCTTGACTCCTGAAATACTGAAGCAGTCCATGTTCACATGCAACAAGATCTGGACAATATCCAGGCTGGGCTGATAAGTGGCAAGTGACATTCATGCCACACAAATGCTGCACTATGACCATCATCAATGAGAGACAATCTAACCACCACCCCTTGACATTCAATGGTGTTACCATCACTGAAACCCCATTATCAACATCCTGGAGGTTACCATTGATCAGAAACTCAACTGGACTCCCCAACTTAACACAGTGGCTACAAGGGCGGGCCAGAAGCTAGGAATACTACAGTGAGTAACTGATCTCCTGACCCCTCAAAGCTTGTCCACCATCTACAAGGCACAAGTTACGAGCATGTTGGAATACTCCCCACATGCCTGGATGAGTGCAGCCCCAACAGCACTCAAGAAGCTTAACATCATCCGGAACAAAGCAGCCCGCTTGATTGGCATTATATCCACAAGTATTCACTCCCTCCACTACCGACAATTAGTCGCAGCAGTGTGTTCCCCTCCAAGTCACTCACCATCCCGATTTGGAAATATATCGCTGTTTCTTCACTGTCGCTGGGTCAAAATCCTGGAATTCCCTCCCCAATATCATTGTGGGTCAACCCTCAGCAGGAGGACTGCAGTAGTTCAAGAAGGCAGCTCACCACCACCTTCTCAAGGACAACTAGGGATGGGCAAGAAAAGCTGGCCAGCTAGCAACGCCGACATCCCACAAATGAATCGAAAAAAATTCACTGGATTCACTGGACTACTCATCCCCTGATATTACCACTATGCCCCCATCTGCTTTAAAAAATGCTCCATATTTTATAGATGCATATTTGGATTATTACATTTCTCTTTTTACCACTACAAGTGAGCAAGATGACAAGACTATGCCCTGGAGGTTGACTAGTCTGCCTCATTGGTAGGTTCTTGTGGATTTCCTATGACTGTATCAATTCTGAAAGAACAAAGAGGAAATCTAGGAGACAGAAATGAGACAAGCTTGTCAGATGCGTTCGAGGAAGGGGTAGAACTACCATGTTTCTGCTTGAAACTGAGAGAACATCTGACTCCTTATCTGACACCAGAGGTCTGGAATGTCTTTGGAAGAAGTGCTAAAATAATATTACTATCTGAAAGCATTTCAGAATCATGGCATTTCTCCTTTTATTTCCCTAAGCTGAGCCTGGGCACACAGCCAAGCAACTTGTTAATACTTTGAAGCTTTTACAAATTGTGGTTTTGCGAGAACCATACGTTCTATAATGAATCGCAATGTGAATGGAATGCATTCCCTAATTGGACAGAAGTGTTTATGATTTTTTATTAATATCGTTGAAAAATATATAGCTGTATTTGTGCAAATATAAAATAATATTTTTTAAACAATTGTTGGGAGGAACTGCCCTGTTTGCTGACAAATTGCTTTCAATGAATAAAAATGCCAATGTTTGGGAGGAATGATGCTTAATGCAGTTTGATCTCATCTTATAATGAAGTAGAGACTGTCATTCCTGGAGTAATTCTGGAACATTCTGTGCCATTTCACAGCAGGTTGAAGAAAACACATTCTTGATACAAACAAAAATGATGTGTGACATTTGCCAAAATGATTTAGCACAATTATTATTTAAGAGCATAAAAATTAATTTTGCCAGAAGAGAAAGAGAGAGAAATCCATTGTGGTAAAATTTGCTATAGGCCAGTGTTTACCCAAACTGACAGGCTTGTTCATTGAACAAAAAAAAACTGTGGATACCTAAAACCATAAACAAAAACACAAATTGCTGGGAAAAACTTTGCTGGTCTTGGTTGTGCATTGCTGGATTTAATAAACTACGGAGTGAAAGGTATACCTTAACTGTCGACTTGCTACGTAACAATCTATTTGACTACTTTTAGAATTAAACCTTGCTTCTTATTGCAGGGAGAATTCACCATAATCCCTTCTAAATTAACAGCTCTTCTATATCTTTCTTGTGCTGTGGTTGTAGTTGTCGTCACCTGTGGTGAGATGCTCTGGATTCTGATTTCGAGTCAAGTGCATTCATAACATAAATGTCATCCTGCACCCTTCTTTCAACATAAACCAGTGATAGGCGGTAACATCAGGGGAAACTGCTGGCCAGCAATATGAGATGGGGAAGAATGAATTATTCTACACCGCTATCCAGAGCTCTAGTCTACATTTATGCAAAGTGCATGTTGCCCAAGACTCTGAGTGAAGTGCAAAATCCCACCATCTCCATTTTCTTTGCATGTGTTTTAGGAAGAGATACATTTCTGTTTCATGATTTGTTCTGCACTTGTTAGCAACAGTGGAAAATTATTGTTGTCTTTACTTAACTGCTCCTTGAGAAACTGTTCACTGAAAGTCAATCATTCACAGTTTCAGCTGTCTCTGAGTGAATGGCATTAGCTTTGCTTCTGAAGGTGCCTAGCTTGACTCTAGAGATTTAAGCACATCATCTAGGCTGCATTTTCAGCGTAGGACTGAGGGAATATATTACTGTCAAGTAATCTGTCATGAGGTGAGTTTGAACTATAACAACTTTTCTGTCAACTGGATGTGTAAGAAATCCCTCCATACTTTTCAGAAAAGGAGAAAAAACATTTTCCCTGTGTCCTTACCAGCAATTGCCTCTCACATAGCACAAAAGAAAATTGATTAGCCAGTTACTCATCAAATTGCTGTTTGTAAAGTCTTGGACAATACTAATTACCCACTGTGTTTCCCTGTCTTTCAGTAAATTTCACAACTATTTGCTTGATTGTGAAGTCTGGGGCATCATAAACTTATACAAAGTTACCTTCCAAATTCATGTTTTTCTTTACTAAATAGACTTAGAATGGCTTTTGAGGCATAGTGGTAATAATCCTACCTCTGATTAGAAGACCCAGGTTCAACTCACACCTGCTATAGAGGTATGACTGAATAGTTTAATTTAAAACAAAATAATCTACATAGTGTCATACTGGAGTTACATGAAGATCAAACTGAGATGGTAGATTCCTTCCATAAAGGAAAATTATATCCCTGTTGTTGTAATAGTGATAGTAAGGCCTGGATACCACTAGTCCTTCTTTCTGAGCTAGAATTTTTTCATTCACTCATGGGATGTGGGTGTTACTGTTTAATTATAACATTCAGACCATTTGAACTCAGGATGTTGAGTGTTTTCATGAAGGAGTTATAGTTCTTAATGATTAAAGGATCAAAGGGTATGGGGAGTAAATGGGAACAGGTTTGGATGATTACTCTTTGCTCATATTGAACGGTGGAGCAGTATTGGGGGTTCAAAAGGCCTACTCCAACTTTCTGCATTTCTATGTTTCTATTGGATTCAATAATTTCAGACCATAATCTTTGGCTTCATTTTGTTTCTCACACTAGGTCAGTTTTTCTCACTTCTTTCTTTGTTCCCTCATGATGTATTCAGACTCTGCTATCCAATCATTCACATTTCAACTAGACACCTCTTTGTGTTTTGACATCACCCATTATTACTCCTTTGGATATCTAATCTCTCCTTTTCACTCTAGCACAGATTTTCTCTTTGGCTCCCTGCTCACCCTGATCATAGATCTAGTTTGTTCCTCACCCCAACTCTGATGATGTCCCTCCAATCATCACAAACTGAATTTTTTTTATTCATTCAGAGGATGTGGACATCACTGGCTCAGCCAGCATTCATTATCCATCCCTAATTTATTATCCCTAATTTCCTATTCATTATCAGTTAAGAATCAACCATATTGCTGGAATATGTAGGATTGACCAGGTAAGGATGACAGTTTCCTTCCCTAAGCGACATTAGTTTTTCCTGACAATTGACAGTGGTTTTATTGTCATCATTAGACTTTTAAAACCAAATTTTTACTGAATTCAAATTCCACCACCTGCCCTGGCAGGATTCAAACTCAGATCCCCAGAATATTACCTGGGTCTCCTGATTAATAGCGTAACGATAATACCACTAGGCCGTTGCCTCCCCTCATGTTAGTTTGGTTTTCTTTTTGCATAGGTAGGAACAACAGAACAGGAGTAGGCCGTTTAGCCCCCTGAGCATGTTCTGCTATTTAATAAGATCATGGCTAACCTGTGGCCTAATTCTATTTACCTGCTTTTGTTTAACAAAACTGTACCTATCTCAGAATTAAAATTAACAACTGATCAAACATCAACAACATTTATGGAAGAGAGTTCAAAACCTCTACAACCCTTTGTGTGTAGAAGTGCTTCCTAACATCTCACATGAATTGTCTGGCCTTAATTTGTAGACCATGCTCTCTAATTCTAGAATCCCTAACCAGTGTAAATAGTTTGTCTTTATCTACCCTGTCTTTTCCTGCTATTATCTTGAAGACTTTGAAGACACTACCTCACCCTGCTAAGCAATTCCAACATTTCCTGTTCGGGGCAGACAGAGCCTCAATTTAACATTTCAACCAAAACATGGCACCTCTGATGGTGTAACACTCTATCATTCCACGCCAGAGCATCAATGTAGTTGTTTACACTCAAGTTCTTCAGTGGAATTTGAACCAAAATTGGGGTAAGAGTGTTATCAACTGAGCCACAGCTGACACACAAGCTGTGTGTTGCTAGATGACAAATTAAGCAACATACCTAATTATACTCATAACTATTGAAAACAGTTCTGAATTGCAGTGTGACAAGCCATCCTTCAGGGACAGAAGGAGTGTACTTTAAAGTCATAATCATTTTGCCTCCTTCATGGATGTCATGATAGCTTGTTTACTGATACATCTAACATGCTTTGTATTTCAAATCTCAATGTCTTCTTTCATTCTATTGTAATGTCTTGCTTCCTGCCACTATACAAGAATGTTTATTTCTTTCTCTTTGTCAGTTCTAGCCATTGTCTTTTGCTTTCATTTACAGTCAACTGGTATCAGCAGATCTAATGTTCTCAATTGTTGCATGTTCCTGAGGTTGTCTGTTGATTCATCAAAACCACAGGACAATCTTTGAACTATCAAGTCTTCATACTCTGTGGATACTCTTCTCCTGTTATGGAAGATTTGACAGAGAAAGGCTGATAAAGATGCATTGTGTGTTTCCACTTCTTCTTATAGACTCTCTTGGCATAGGGTATGAGTAGCTTTCATTGTAGTTCAAATAGATGATAAATCCAATGTGGTGTCTGCTGAATCTGACCCATCTGGAGCAAATAGTGCTTGAAGGATTTGCAGATGAGTTGTTTTGTAGCTTGGTACAATCCTTTAATGTTACCAATTTTCCCTTCCGCATGTTGCTGCTGATAATATTCCTTGCCACTAGATTTGAAGGATCTCAGAAAGGGACCACTGGTGGTTCATTACTTTGAGGTGCCTAATGCAGTTTGTCTAAAGCATATCACGACATGGAGATCATTGCTGCCCAGTATACTATCCTTCTAAAGTCACAGTGTGGTATTTGCCCATCAGAAGGTGCCACAGATATGATATTCTCTGCATAGAAAATTCAAGCCAAATGCAAGAAAGAGCAGCAACATCTATGGAGTATAACCTGATGCAGGGTCCAGAACCAAAACGTCAACTTTCTTGCTCCTCTGATGCTACCTGACCAGCTGTATTCCTCCTGCTCTACATTGTATTGACACTGACTCCAGCATCTGCAGTTCTTGCTATCTCCTCTCTACACTTGGCTGCCTCATAATTTGACACCATCTTCCGTAATCTTCACTATGACTTTGAAGCAGTGATCCTAATCCTTAACTCAGCGAAGACTGATGCTGTACGATGTGTACCCACACATACTGAACTCCAGGTCACTGTTGACTCCATTTTATGATTCATTCATAGGACATAAAGATCACTGGCTGGGTAGCATTTATTATCCATCCCTATTTGTCCTTAAGAATGTGCTGATGAGCTGTCTCGTGAACTGCTGCACTCCATTTAGTTAAGGTACACACACAGTGCTGTGAAGGAAGATATTCCAGGACTTTGACCTGGCAACACTGAAGGAATGATGATATGGATCAGAATGGTGAGTGGCTTGTTGAGAGGAACTTGCAGGGTAGTGTTCTCATATATCTCTTGCCTTTGTCCTTCCAGATGCTAGTGGTCATTGATTTAGAACATAGAACATAGAACAGTACAGCACAGTACAGGCCCTTCGGCCCTCAATGTTGTGCCGACCTATTATCCTACTAAGATCAAACTACCCTGCATACCCTACATTATATTATCATCCATGTGCCTATCCAAGAGTCGCTTAAAAGTCTCTAAAGTATCCGATTCCACTACTACTGCCGATAGCGCATTCCACAAGCCCACCACTCTCTGTGTAAAGAACCGACCTCTGATATCTCCCCTCCAATCACCTTAAAATTATGCCCCCTTGTAATAGTCATTTCTGCCCTGGGAAAAAGTCTCTAGCTATCCACTCTGTCTATGCCTCTCATCATCTTATACATCTCTATCAAGTCACCTCTCATCCTTTTTAGCTCCAATGAGAAAAGCCCTAGCTCCCTCAACCTTTCCCCATAAGACCTGTCCTCCCGTCCAGGCAGCATCCTAGTAAATCTCCTCTGCACCCTTTCTAAAGCTTCCACATCTTTCCTATAATGAGGCAACCAGACTGAACACAATATTCCAAGTGTGGTCGAACCAGAGTTTTGTAGAAATGCAGCATAACCTCACGGCTCTTAAACTCAATTCCCCTACCAATGAAAGCCAATACACCATACACCTTCTTTACAACCCTATCAACTTGGGTAGCAACTTTGAGGGATCTATGGATGTAGACCCTAAGATCCCTCTGTTCCTCCACACTGCCAAGAATCCTGCCATTAACCCTGTATTCTGTATTCAAATTCAACCTTCCAAAATGAATCACTTCATGCTTTTCTGGGTTGAATTCCATCTGTCACTTCTTTGCCCAGCTCTGTATCCTGTCAATGTCCCATTTCAACACACAACAGCACTCCACGCTATCCACAACTCCAACAACCTTTGTGTCATCAGCAAACTTACTAACCCACCCTTCCACTTCCTCATCCAAGTCATTTATAAAGATCACAAAGAGCAGAGGTCCCAGAACAGATCCCTGAGCAACACCTCTAGTCACCGAGTTCCAGGCTGAATACCTTCCATCTACTACCACCCTCTGTCTTCTATTGGACAGCCAGTTTTGTATCCAGACTGCCAAATTTCCCTGAATCCCATGCCGCCTTATTTTCTGAATGAGCCTACCATGGGGAACCTTATTAAATGCCCTAGGCATTGCCTAATTAGACATTGATGAAGTTTTTCAGTGCATATTGTAGATAGTATACACTGCTGCTATGTGCATTGGTAGTGAAAGGATTGAATGATTTGTGGATGTAATGCCAATCAAGTGGGCTACTTTGTCCTGAATGGTATTGACCTTCTTGAATCCAGACAAGTGGGGAATATTCCATCTCACTCTTGACTTGTACCTTGTGGAGTCATGAGCTTATTTTCCCACTGCAGTATTCCTAACTTCTGACTCACTCTTGGAGCCATTGTATTTATATGGTGAGTCCAGTTCAATCTCTGGTCAATGGTAACTTCCAGAAAATTGATAATGGGGGATTCAGTGATGGTGATGCCATTGAATGTCAAGGGACAATGGCTAGATGCTCTTTTGCTGAAGATGATCATTTCTGGCACTTGTATGGCACAAATGTTATTTTCCACATGTTAGGTCAAATTCGGATGTTTGCCAGGTCCTATTGCATTTGAACATGAACTATTTAGGTATCTGAGGTATCTGTGGTGAAGGATGCAGAACAGTATGCAGCATTGACTATTCCAATGAGGATAGCAGGGAAATTTGAGACCTCTGGCACTGATCATCCATAACCTTTTGCAAGACATCCCAAGTTCAGGTATGGATCCCATGATCAGGATTACGAGGCATAAGCAGCAAATTTTTGGTGATGAAGGGTGAAAAGCTGAAACCTGTCATGATAACAGTTGGTTTACAGGAAAAAGATCTTTCAGGAAAAAACTTGTGTTTCCCTCATGTACTCTTTACCAAGTCATATTTCCCATTGACACCGAAAACGAGAGGCTGTTTTGAACAGCTGAAGAGGAAAGTGGAAAGTGAGTGTTGGAAAGTGAATAGAATGTCTGCCCTTCTGTGGATTGAAATTACACTTAATAACAGTTTACCAAACCATTTCTGTCTGCAATGCTTCAGTTTGAGTACAAAGACTTGACAAGTTCATTACAGTGAACTATGTACAGTGCAATACAAAGTATACCAGAACACGCCTGTGTAAAACATTACGCTGTCTCCAGATTTAACAAAACTGCAATGAAAAGCAATCTTTCATTCTGTGACACTGAGCAACTACCTGTATTTTTAGACATCCAGCTCTAACCACAAAACCTCAAATGTTTAAAGGGCCCTGTCCACTATTTGTGCAACTGCCAGTTTAATATAGATTGTGGCTGACATAGGTCAGACAATGTAGGACTGCAGGTTGCACCTTCCTAGTCATTTGCCCTCGGCTTTGCTTTACGCTGTGAAGAATTATAAATCTGTTCAGATCGTTCTGTGCTGTGATGGTAATCATTTCAAATCGACTGTGCTTACATGGTACGAGAGAAATATAGACATCATGCTGTTCAGGTAATGCATCTTCCTTTTCCTTTCTAAATAGTGCCCTGTTTAACAAGAATGGTCCTATCCATCTTGATCTGGCCAGCACTCCAACAATCACATAACTGTGATACAGCTACCCCATTAGAAATAATAGTGGTCACGATCATAGGAGGCATATCACAGAGTGGTCCTTGAACTGTGAATTCATATAGCCAGCTCAGCTCGTTGTTTTGTTTCTTCATGTGGACTGATTTAAAACCAACTAGCAACAAAAGTTTAACCTTAAACAAGAGAGAAGCTATTGCTATAAGTTACAAAGTAAAAAACAACAAAGTTATTATAGTTCTCATGCTTTTAACAGTTATTACAGTTACAAAGTACAGATAGAGTTAAAAAAAGGAAAGATAAAAGGTCATTACAAAGTTTAAAGTAAGATCAGTCTATTATGACTTAGTTAATGTTTCTCACTCTGAGGAGGAGAGGTTGAAAACTGAAAGTCAGAATTCAGAAGCTGCAATGGCTTATGTAGTTGAATGGTTGGAGACTGCTTCCACTGTTTGGCTGAACAGACAGATTCTGGGAGAGAGTAAATGTGCATTTATTTCATTTTCAATGTTTTGGTCCTTAGTTCACTATATCATTCTTTATCTTATCTCCTCCCTGTTGAGGACTTTCTCTCTATTTCTCTCTCCATCTCTGGTGGTGTCTTTCAGAGGATTTCTTGGAAGTTTAGGAAAGATCATGTCTCACAGCCTGATTTATATTGATTAAATTTCTAAGATGGCTGTTTTAATGTTGAGAAATCATCCCCAAAAACAAAGTTAGTTATGTTGGAATTTCCTGTGGTGTCCCTTTCTGCCCAGAAGCTTTGAGTTCTCACCCCCTTTGAAGAACCCATTGTGTTGTCTAAGAGTTTATTAAAAACTAAGCATTTTTTTTATGTTTGATGCTAAGGAACATATTTCTATTGGCTTTATGACAGACAGTGAATTGACAAGGACTGACGTGTGACTTTGGGGTGGCCATCTTCAAAGATGCTATGTCTATTTTTAAAACATCAGATTGTTACAAAATTATCATTGCACAGTTGTGGCAATAGTGAGCGAGGCATATGGAAAGGAAAGCTATTGCACATAAATTAGACCATTGAAGAAAATTCGATAACTTTCAAAGGAAATTAGAAACTTTGAAGATAAAATATTTGTAGAACTTTAGGGGAAGGCAGACCATGGGCACTAACTGGATAGTTCCTTCAAGGGAACACGCAGGAATGAGAGATAGAATGGCCTCCACCTGAACTTCGTGATTCTATGAATGTTATGACTTTCACTTCTGCATTGGTGACAATAAGAAGCTAGAAGTTCTCCGCAACAAAATACTGTCACAAGATAATTGCTTTAAAATTATTGTTATTGGATTGAGAGTGGAAGATAACTACAAGGCACAGATTTTTATAAAGAATTTAACAAAATGCAATCAAACACTGTCAGCCTAATCAGTGGTGAGCTCTATGCTATGCGAAAAAGATTGTAGATGTTGTCGCCAATGGATTCTAGATCAATCTGTAAGACACAGACACTAAAGAGTTCATTCTTCATTTTCGGTGAGTGAAATAAATGCAACAAGTGTTGCTTGCATACGGAATTTCAGCTTATTTCTTTCACTACTAGAAGGAGTCACTCCACAACAGATACAGGTCAGCTGTTTTGATTGTAATCGGAAATCAGTTTTGTAACTAGGCTAATCAAAATATATTCTGCACTTTGCCCCTGGAATATCAGCTCAGGGGGTAAGAAGCCATGTACCAAATGTTTGGCTATGAATTTTGAATTTGATGTCATTGACTGCTCATTCACACAACAGCTCCAAATCAAAAGGCTCAGTAATGACTAAGGATTGAATCATGAAATGTGCCTAATCTGTGCAGAAATATGAGGCTATAAAATCACTGCGATATCAAGGATATAAAATTCACAGGCAATACAAAGGTTGACTTTTTTCTTGAAATTCCTACCACTAGCTTCTAACCAACTAAACGGGTGGATTATGATATTATGGAGAGCTTCACTCATTACTGTGTCATTGAGTTGGGATGATACAAATCTTATCTCTGTGTTTCTAATTACAAGGTATGTCTTATCAAGAATTCAGATTCTGTCACCAAATTCTAGATTTTCTAAATTTCCAAGTAATTCAACACAATATGGAAGGACACCTGACTCTCAATAAGTTATCACTGCAAGAGGACCTTTACAAGAAGGAGGTTCACATAATTCATCAGTTTGCATGCTTTTGTTTGTTCATTAAATGGACTACCTCCCCATAATATCACCATTAAGATAACCGGTCAGCCACCATTTTTTGTAACATGGTGTTATCATCCAATTGGTAAAGGACCTGGAGTGGTCAACTGGTTGTCACTTAATGGTAATATATCCTTTTTCAAATTATTTATGATGACTGTGATGACAGCAAGATGTTTTAAGATGGATTAGATGTCAAGAGATGCAAATATGAAGAGATTATTTGCAATGTCAGGAAGATTAATACATTCAAGTATTCGGACAAGTTACTATGCTACGGTTGCAAAGAATGAAATAGCATGATACATTATTGTTCACTGTGGTAATGTGATAAATTTTTGAAATTTTGACTATACTGCTATGAACAAGACTAAATTAGAAAGACCAGAAGTGTAACAGAAGATCATCTCAGGAGGCTGAGATTAATGTTGTCAGTGAGATTAAAGAAGCAGTTTTAAAGAAAGAAAAGTTTGTGTTTATATAACGTTTTTCATGATTTCAGAATGTCCCAAAACATGTTTACAATTAATGCAGCACTTTTGTTGCGTTGTAATTTGGGATAAACAGCAAATAATTGAGTACTGCAAACTCGCGCAAGTAGCAATGTCCTAGCAATCTGCTTCAAGTGATGTTATTTAAGGTTTATTTTCTTCGCTTTGCTTCAAAAGTCCCAAAAAACCATTTTCATTCTACCTGAGGGGGCTGAATAAGTCTCAGCTAAAGTTTCCTTCAAAATACAGCTCTTCCAACAGTCTGTACTCCTTCAATGCTACATTGCTGAGTTAGCTTAGATCTTTGTATGCAAGTCTCCGGTATGGGGCAACCTTCTGAATCATTAGCAAGAGAGCTACCCCCTAAGCCGCAGTTGACATAAAGGGGGTTAATTTCCTGATTTCCTCCTAGCTTCACAGCAAGGGTTAAATTAAAAACAAATTGCCTTTACCTTCCATTAGCTCTTTAAGAGCCTCTGATTTGATTGCTAAGCACCTGGTTTTACAAATGTCAAACAGGTGCAGTATTCCATCATTCCCTGGACAAGGCTTAGATTTTAGTCCGGGTGGGGGTGGGCACTGGGCTTTATGGGGGCTGCTGCTGGGGAAGCGCAGGAGAAATATGTTACCAAAATGTTTTGAAATTTTTGACCCTTAAATGGTTTTGTGACCACATTCCCACACATTTGCAATCAGATTGATGTCCTAGAGGCTTTTTGGGTGGACATCCTGCATCACAAGGCCAAAGCTGATCAGGTTAGGTAGGTGTGGAGGGCAGACATTCCATGGTTAGAGAGGACTTGACAGTGTTTGGGGAAAGGGTTCACTGGTGGAGGAACAACTGATGGTGGTCAGGACAGTGTGTTCTGTGGTAGTCTGTTGTAATGCAGTGGTTGTGCCTCTAGCCCAGAGCTAGGAGATCTGGGTTTAAGTCCCACCTGCTCCAGGGGTATTTTATAACATCTCTGAATAAATTGATTAGGAAATATCAATGACAGTCATGAGGGGAATGCAATAAATAAGGAGGGTGAGGTTACTGACTAGCCAGGAGGAAACACTCCTGACCCTCTTGACTCTCTGGTAATGCCTCAAAGACAGTTTCCCCATGGATTCAACCCTTCTTATCTCCTTTAATCTTCTTGGTTTCTTAGGTTTGACAAACCTGCCCAGTGCAACGCAAAAGATGAATGATTATTGGAATGAAGGCTGGCAGCCTCATTGTTGAAATAACCAAGTTATATCTGGTGAGTGTTACACGCTTTGTATATAGTCTCTGTGGTGAGTTTGAAACATGTTTCTCATTTTCTTTTTGGTTTTAACCTCGACACACCACTGACACCCCCTCCTTCCTTCACTTCAATCTTGGGGAATTAGAATTTGGTACCATCTGTTGAAAGAGCAGCTAGGAAAATGAAGTAGTATTAGAGAAAGGGAGACCCCTTTGTAGGACATGCACAGAATATGGTGGTTCTGCTGAATCATCATGAAACAGTACCTGGCATGTTAGCAATGCAATATTTAGTACTGTGATAAAGCAATATTAATGAATCACATTGAGCAGGCACCACATTGCAGTAGGGGTTATGGTGCACCTCGATACAACAATGTAAAGATGTGATATTAAAAAAAAGACACATCACTACCTGCGATAACAAGGTGTAGAGCTGGATGAACACAGCAGGCCAAGCAGCATCAGAGGAGCAGGAAAGCTGACGTTTCGGGCCTAGACTCTTCTTCAGAAATTTCTGAAGAAGGGTCT
>NC_063336.1:76665293-76681748 GCF_021869965.1 Rhincodon typus | reverse complement strand
TCCCCTCCCCCATTTCTGAAGAAGAGTCTCGGCCCAAAACGTCAGCTTTCCTGCTCCTCTGATGCTGCTTGGCCTGCTGTGTTCATCCAGCTCTACACATCGTTATCGCACATCACTACCTGTGCTGTATTCTGGTTATTGGAAAGACATGGAGTGTATTTTTACTGGTGATAAAGCAGTGGATTCTTTATCAATATTGTTAAATTGGAAGTAACAGGCAGATCCTAGAAAAAGGTGAAAGTGTGTCCTCCATTGAAACTGGGAAATGCCATGCTTTAGTTCATTTTCAGATGCCAATGTAAAGAATGGGCAGTACTATCACTTATCATTGAATTACATTGAAATGTCAGTTTGAGCCCTGGGCCAGGATTTATGCTCCATAAAGCCTCTTTCCACTCCATGTGCTGCATCTAATCCAATCAACATATCCTTCTATTTGTTTTTCCCTCATGTGTTTGTCTGGCTTTGTATTATATAAATCCATGCTCTATGATGGACTGCTCCCTGTAGTAGTGAGTTCATATTGACTTCCTAAAGATGTTCTTCCTGAATTCCTTTGAGATTAATTAATGAATAGTCCTGCTCCCTCAGGCTAGGTCTTATGCATGAGGTGGAGTTCTTTGGGTGGTCAAGTGGTCAGGTTGCTGATCCTCAAAGTGTTTTGTGTCTTGATGGATCAGGAGATGCCATGCCAAGTCCTTGTCCTCAATTTCATCCCAGTCAGTCATGTCAATATCTGCGTGGTACATAATGACCTGAAGCATATCTTTATAACTTTTCCAAAGACATCCTTTAAGCATTGGGAGGATAGTTGGGAAGAGAGAATATGTCTGGTTTTGGTGCATCTAGATGCAATGACCTGTCAATTGGAGTTGGTTCTTTGGGAGCAGAACTTCAATGCTGGTACATGCAGCTTAATGGATGATGCTCACCTTGGTCTGGCAATCCTCCATTTGGCTTCCAGGATTCTATGTTAGAACTGTTGGTGGAAGGTCTCACAGATTTTAAAGTGACACTGATAGATAATCAAAGGTATGCTGCAGTCGAGGACAGTGGTCCATACAACAGCCTAATAAACCAGGACCTTTGTCAACTTCCCAAAGTCCCTGTTGCCGAAAATACATTGTGCATCTTGAAGAAAACAGCGCTCACACAGTTGACCCAATACTAGACGACTTCATCAATAGTGGTCCTTTGATAGAGGTGGCTGCCAAGATATGGAAAGTACTGCATAGGTAGCAGAACCATCCCTCCTATATAAATTGCCAGTCAAATGACCAGCAGCTTCCTTGTGCAAGAAACATCATTGGGAGTGGTGGATAAGATACCCAATGCATCCCTGCTACTGGGGAAATTGCAATGAGGACCTACAGAGATGCAAATGGTCAGTATGGCACTGCCATGACACCCAATTTTGATGCTTCCATCCCCTTCTTGTCTGCCATGGGAGCTGTAAAACTCCAAGCCCAGTTTCAGCCCAAAAGTATAAACATTTTGAATGCATCTGATCTACCAAATCCTTTCATAATGTGAAAGATCTTTATGTGGCCACCTCTAAACTTCTTACGTTACCCAATATCACAGAATTGTTACAGTGATTAAAGAGATCATTGAGCCCAATGTGTCTGTACCAACACTCCAAATAAGCATTATGACTCTCTTACCATTTCCATGTAATTCTGAATATTGTTTCTATTTAATTAGTCAACCAATAATTCATTTTAAGTAATCAACTAAGTCCCAAATCCCTCAATTGAATGTGTCTGATCCACACATCCAGGCAATACATTCCAGATCCTAGCTACAAATGTTATTTTTCACATTACATTTACTGTGGGCTGAATCCTACCTTTTTTTATTAACTAAGTCTGAGACACATTGAGCTTTTCAAAGGATCTCCACCATGAGACCTAGGAAGTTTTCTCATCATATTTTACCAAACTTGTCTAATTAACTATCTAGTTCACTCCTTGGCCAGTGTAAGTGTTACACTCTATCTCCGCAACTGAACCCATCTCCCTTCAAGGCTATGCCTGTAGTATCTTCCCCTCACTCAATCTTCCAGCCCAACTTTCTACACACTAACCCAGCATGGCCTCTGCACTGCCTCCTTACCAGCAGGATACCTTACCACTTTTCACCTACCTGCACCACAACAAAAAACTGTGCCACACACTTGCATCTCACTCAATTTGTCCCTTTGCCTTATTCCAGGAGAAGACAGCCCACAAAAGTAGTGTAAGCCTATGTAAATTGAGGGGTACTCAATACCAACCTCCTCAGCCCATATGAGGTGACAATCCTTGCCCTTCCAGGAGAAGACCAGATTTACTTCTGGGGGATGCATAAACATTCATGTCCCACAAACTGAGTATGCACGATCTTCATTCCATTGTAACTCTCACAGTAACCCTGCTGTCAGTGTCATTCATTGCAAACCATTTCACATTACTCACTTTTCTGTCTCACAGGTGCCATCAGCACTCCCTCATCTCTGTGGTGAAACAGCTAGCTCCCTCAGAAACCACCTCTCCCATCCCTCAGACTGCAGACCCCATCTGGAGATTAATTTGCCGCGTCTCATTCTTATGGCAGCATCTGCCCTTACACTCCATGGTGAGGACTACTCCCTTGAGACTTTGATACATGGCTGCTTGCTTGCTGCACATGAAGTGTGTTTGATGTGTAGCTGCTGATACATGGTACAGGAGTGAGATTAGTGCAGCAAACTGCTGTAAAACAAAATATTCACTTGACTGAGGACTACTGACCAACAAGGTAAGCTTCCTAGTTGTGTGACTAAGCTAATTACAACATATGACAATGCAAGACAAGGCATGATTGGTGCAAGTATGCAGGTAGGTACTAAGTGAGTGAGTGCTATGAGAACAGTCCTGAGATAGAGCCTCGTCCCATCCATGAGATATGTCCCTGTTCCAGCTCATAAAGCCTCCCTGCTGGTTGCCACTGCAGTGCAAGTCTGTCCTTCCAGAACAGCCTCAGGGCCTGGCAAATGCCAGGTGCCATTGTTCATGAATGAAGGGTGACACAGCTATTGCCCGTCGATTATGCCACGCCATGCAGTTTAGTGATGCACAATATAGCAGCCCTTCAGAGCAAGCAGCCAGCTGAATTTGCCAGGTACCCACTCTGATTTTTATGCTAGCTTTTCTCAATTTCTAACAACTCTCTGCTGCCTAGCAAGAAATTCACTACACTGACAGAACCATAAAAGATGCAGAAACATGCTCCTGACTTTGAGATAGGCCTCGTCGGATTTCTCACCTGATGTTGCCACAAATCTCACCATAGCCCATGTTGTTCAGGCTCCTGTAAGATTCCACCCTTCATTTTCCTTGCAATCTTCAGTACTTATTGTCCTTTCTCACGATGCAGATTAAGATCTCTGCGGTGACATTTCTGTCTTATGTTGTTTACAACAATTATATGCACCTTTCAATGAACTCTAAAATAAACGCGCTCTCCTAAGAGGTCCCAACATTTCTTAAATACACATTTTGCCCAGAATTCTTTACTTATCAAAATTATGCTGTGGTACCTTAATGCCCTAACCTGTGAAATGATACTTCTCACAGTGCAAAGGATTAGAACCTTTAGCTGTGATTTTATTGTCAAGTTTTGAAGTGGAGTTTAATTGTTCCACAAACTTCTGATGCACCTTTTTGTGTTATTTTGCTTTTTGAAAATATACTTTATTTATAAAAGTCTTTCAATATTTACATTGACACAAAAGCAGTTCTGTTCTGCACAGTTGCATATTAAGTAAACACACAAACGTTGGAGATTGACTATACGCAAACCAAAGACCTCTGTTACACACACAGTACTAATATTCACATATATTCGACACATTAGGAAAGTCCAATAACTGAACAGACCCTCAATTACCTTTAGCAGGAAGACCTCAGACCATGGCCTTTCCCCAAGGCACCTTGGCAGTAGCTGCCCCATGCTTTAATGCATCCCTCAGCACATGCAAAACTTAGTCAGGATCAATCCCTTGTTCTGGAAGACTAACAAGTTTCGGGCAGACCGAATAACATCTTTCACCGGGTTGATGGTCCTCCAGGCACAACTGATGTTTGTCTCAGTGTTCATCCAGGGAACGGACTGCAGAGCACAGAGTCCTGCATCACAGAGCTGCTCGGGATGAACCACAACAACAAGTATTACATATTTCTAGACTCTCGCTAATTACTGAGGTTCTATCTGTGCTCTGTGCTGTGAAGGATGGGACTGGCCTCGCTGCCGTGGAATGTTCCAAGTAGATGGACTTTTCCGTATCGCCCGCCCTTCATAGAGAAATTTGTAAAGGGAAACACCTTTGACAACAAGTCCATTGGGAAGTGGTCAGCACTAGCGTCGTTGAGACCCTGAGGAAAAGGAGAGGGTGGATCCTGTGGCATGGTTCCCTGAGCAGACTCTCAAAGTCATTTGGCAGAATGTCTCATTACCAGAACTTTCCAACAACCACCAAGACATCGCTAGCTGGTGGTGAGAAGGGCACTACCTGCCAGATCCTTTATATACACCCAGTCAGCCTGCACCATCGCATGCTGTCCTCAAAGAGACTGTGGAGGGGTACAGACTGTCACACAAAGCTCTGATGCAGCTTCTGAACCATAACTACCACTATGTTAGCGCTTATCTGTTGAACAGCCTCAACAGACACCCTGTTCCTGTGGTCTAATATATGATACATGTGAGACCCTGTGTTTGTCCTTACATGGTGCTGGTGGAATGTATCAGTAGAGCAACAGTGACCGTCATTTTGGCGAAGACTTCAGTTCTTCCATTGAAGAGTTGTTGTGAGGGGAAATTATGGGCCCTACCCTTATTCTCAGTCCAAGAGTCAAACACCACCACTTTTCAGGCTAGGCTAAGGTAGCTGTGCCCAGTGTTGAAGCACTTCATATTGGAGTCATTGGCACAGAACTCATCTCCCTTTTTCTGCAGTCTCTTCCATCTGCTCCTGCACATTCAATAGACCTCGTTGGCACTATACCCAATATTTGCTGCTGCCAACTTAGCAAATTTGCAAAATCAAGTGAAAGAACAGTGCAAGTGTGGTGGCATCATTTGCACAGTTTGACCTTCTGTTCACAAGTAAGTGGGGATGCAAACTGATGAGAATCATGATCTTGGGCTAAAACTACAAACAATAATCCTCAGCAGTTCATCATAGAATCCCTACAGTGTGTAAGCATGCCATTTGGCCCATCAAATCCACACCAAGTCTTTGAAGAACATCCCTCCCAGACCCAACCCCTACCCTATCCTAGGGCATTTCCCATCCTAGACACAATAGGCAATTTAGCATAGACAGTCCAACTAACTTGCACATCTTTGGAAACCGGAGCACCTGGAGGAACCCATGCAGACATGGGGAGAATGTACAAACTCCACACAGACAGTCACCTGAGGCTGGAATTGACCCTGAGTCCCTAGTGCTTTGAGGCAGCAATGCTAACCACTGAGCCACCATGCTGCCCTAATTGCTCACGTTTGTAGCAACTTTGTAAATGAACAATAACTCTGAGTGTGCAGAGTGCTGTTCTCACTACTTATTAGAATACAGCAAATAATATCCATGAAGGAGGCTATCACTTATTTACTTAAACTGTATTGAGTTTAAGCACATTGAGACATCAGGCAAATGACTTTGTGCCTTGGTCATGTTCTCTAAACTTTTCAATTCATATAGGGGCAAAGAGTACACGAGCTGGGAGGTTACGTTGAACTTATTTAGGACACTGGTTAGATCTCATTCGCAATTGAGTTCTGCACACCACACTGTAGGAAGAAGGTGAAACTATTACAGTGTTAATAGGTCTAGAGGATAGTTCCTATGGTGAGATGTTTCAGTTATGAGAACAGATTGGAGAAGTTGGGACTATTCTCCTCAGAAACAAAACATTGAGAGGAAATTTGATAGAAGTTTTCAAAATCATGTGGAGCCTGATCAGAGTAGATAAGGAGAAACTGTTGCTACCAACAAAAGGATAGAGAATCAGAGGGGACAGATTTAAAATGTTTTCCAAAAGAAGCAAATGTTATATGAGAGAAAAAAAACATTTTCACATGGTGAGTAGTTAAAAGGGTGTTGGTTAGCTCAGTTGGGTGGACAGCTGGTTTGTGATGCAAAGTGATGCCAACAGCCTTATGTAGCAAACCCACTGCATGGCCATGTCTAAGAATCAAAGGGGAAAAGTGCTTAGTGGGGTGAATGTGGACTACAGACAGTAAGGGTGCCACTGCAGTTTTTGAAGGTGCTAGTTTGATTACAGTCCAGTGAGGTTGGCCATATTCAGTCAGGTACTTAATCCTACAAGGGTTGGGAATCCCTGCCCATAGAGCTGAGGATTGACCAATGATCAGTCCTGCAAATCACGTGCAAGCATCACAGGAAGGTCAGTCAGGTATTGTTGACACTTCAGTCAAGGGGTGGGGCTACAGTCAGCCCTAGGAGTTTGGTGGTTAATAATCAAGGGCTATCCATGGAATCCTGGGGAATGCAGGCAGACCAAGTGTGGGCATGAGCTTCATTGTACTAGCTGCTGGTCACTCGGTCTGGTGGAAATAACAAATTGACTGAGACCTTACAGTGAATGGGAAGGGACTGGAAAGGCACAGGTGGAAGATTTAAGCAGGTAACAGTTATTCTGACCTCCAAACAGGAGAGTGTAAGGCCAGTGAGGGCACAGAAATTTCCAGAGTCATGAGCTCTGGTGATAAAGTGAGCAGATTCATAATGCTGTCCATGCTGGGTGGGTCTGATTGTGAGACATAAGACTATAAGAATTTGGAACAGGAGTAGGCCATTCGGCTTTTAAGCCTGCTCTGCCATTCAATTGGATCGTGGATGAACTGACATTTCTCACATCCACTTTCCTGTATTTTCCCTATGACCCTTGATTCCCCTGCTGATCAAGAATCTACCTTACTCGGCCTTAAATATACACAAAGACTCTGCCCCACAGCTCTCTGTGGCATGAAGTTCCAACACCCTCTGAGAGAAGAAATTCCTCCTCATCTCAGACTTAAATTGGCACCCCTGTATTCCAAGACTATGCACTCTGGTCCTAAACTCTCCCATGAGGGAACATCCTCTCAGAATTTACTTTCTCAAATGCTCCGATATATTTTAATGAGACTTCCTCTCATTCTTCTAAATTCCAGTGAGTAGGGTCCCAATCTGTTTATAAGATTAGAAAGAGTGTCCTTGCAGTTGACATAGCCTTGAAGCAGTGTGGAAGAGTGTCTTCGCAGTCAACGTCACAGTGAAGCAGTCTAGGAAGAATATTCATCCAGTTGAATCAGTCTGGGAATGGGTCCTTGCAGTTGGTGTCACAGTGAAGGCGTCTGGGAAGGTGTCCTCGCAGTCAGTGACTTGGTGAAAGTTTAGGAAGAGTATCCTCACAGTTGACGTCACAGTG
The DNA here is from genome assembly GCF_021869965.1 of Rhincodon typus. Lineage (NCBI taxonomy): Eukaryota > Metazoa > Chordata > Chondrichthyes > Orectolobiformes > Rhincodontidae > Rhincodon > Rhincodon typus. The sequence goes on along the minus strand of NC_063336.1, from coordinate 76,674,291 downwards.
AAGCAGTCTGAGAAGAGTGTCCTGCTTGTTGGGAAGAAACAAAGAGTGACATCACAGCAAAATCAATGTATTCTTACCCTATTGCAGGAGTAGGCACTCCAAGGGACAGAGCTGATTGATAAGTAGTAGGTAAGGTCAAGTAATATTTATAACTTTTATCATTTACAATCGCTTTGTGTTTACTGTTTCTAACGGCTGTATTCTGTAGCAACAAGGAGCAAGAAAGAATGGCCCTAGAGAATTTGATATGATTTGATATTAATCCAAAAGGTTTAATTTAAAGGGGTAAATTATGGCAGGAGAATTCAAAGCCATGGTGTACTTATCCTGCTCTGTGGAGGAAGCTGCGGACATTTCTAATCCCCAGGGCCAGCATGTGTTCAGAAAGTGACTCCAGGGCTGGATCAGCACCTGGGGACACTGTGAAGCATCCCTGAAGCTGAGAAAATTGTGGATAGCTCATACAGAAATGTGGTCACAACACAGGCTAAAAGTCTACAAGCAGAAAGGGACTGTGTGACCACCAGGCAAAGTAAGAGGACTAAGTAGTCAGTGCAGGAATCCCCTGTGACCATTCACTGAAAAACAGATAAACTGCTTTGGATATTGTTGAGGAGAATAGCGTCTCAGGGGAAAACAACAACAGCCAAACTTGTGGCATCACAGTTGGCTCTACTGCACAGGAGAAGAGCAAAAATTGTGGAAATGAAATAGTTATGGGGATTCAGTTGTAAGGGGAATAGGTAGGTGTTTCCATGGCCACAAATGAGACTCCAGGATGGTATGTTGCCTCCCTGGTGCTAGCGTTAAAGATGTATTAGAGTGGCTATAAGACATCCTGGAGGAGGAAGGAACACAGCCAGTTGTAGAGGTTTAATGACATTAGTTTTAAAAAAGGGGATGAAGTCCAAAAAGCAGAATGTAGGGAGCTAGGAAGCAAGCCAAAAAGTACGAGCTCAAAGTTGGTTATCTCAGGATTACTAACAGAGCTATGTACGAGTCAGAGTAGAAATATCTGATGAACACATAACTGAAGAGATGGTATGGGAGGAGAGTTTCAGATTCCAGTGGCATTGGGACTGGTTCTAGGGAAGGTAGGACCAGTACAAGCTGGGTATATCTCAGCAGAACCGGGATGGATGCCAGATGGGGAGTATTTGCCAGTGTGATTGGGAAGGGTATAAACTAAATTGGCAGAGTTTTGGGAACCTATGCAAGAAATCCGAGAAACAGGAATCAAGGACAAGAATGAAAGACAGGAAAGGGAATAAGGGAAGTGGTAGACAGAGGAATCAAAGGTCAGAAGCAAACAAGGTCACAGTCAAAAATAGTGGGAATGAGACAAGGAATAATACAAAGCTTCAAGGCATTGTGTCTGAACCCATGGAGCATTCAAGATAAAGTGGATGAATTGATCACGTAAATAGATGTATGCTGGTATGATATGGTTGGGATTACAGAGACATGACTGCAGGATGACCAGGGTATTCAGTAGTTTGGAAGGACAGACAAAAAGGAGAAGTTGCAATACTGGTTAAAGATCATATAAACATTAGCTCAGACATTGTAGAATCTGTGGGTAGAATTGAGAAATACCAAGGACAAAAAAACATTAATAGAGGTTGTATGTAGACCACCAAACTTTAATGGTGATGTTGGGAACGACATTAAGCAGGAAATTAGAGATGCATGCAATAAAGGAACATTTTTAACTGTGGGTGACTTTAATCTGCATCCGGATTGGTGAATCAAATTAGCCACAATTCCATAGAGAATGAATTCCTAGAATGTATATGAATGATTTTCTGGACTAAGATGTTGAGGAATCAACTAGAGAACAGAGCATCTTAGTCTGAGTATTATGTAATGAGAAAAGTTTAGTTGGTAATGTGGTTCTAAGAGACCCCTTGGGGATGATATGATGTCATTTAATAGAAAGTGATGGAGGCTGGTATAATTCCAACATTTAAAAGGCATCTGGATGGGTATATGAATAGGGAGAGTTTAGGAGCACATGGGTCAAATACTGACAAATGTGACCAGATTCATTTAGGATATCTGGTCGGCATGGACGAGTTGGAACATGGGATCTGTTTCTGTGCTGTGTATCTCTATGAGTCTATGACTAGGGTCTGTATCTTAATAAGGGAATCATAATGGCTTGAGGTGTGAGTTGGCTATGATGGTTTGGGAAAGGTTACTGAAAGGAATGATGGGGACAATTTGCAATGGCAAATATTTCAAAGGGCAAATAGGTGAATAAGTAGCCAAACTGTGGCTTACAAGGGAAGGTAGACACATATTAGATGCAAAAAGGGGGCATACAAATTGGCACTAAAACAATATACCTGAGAATTGGGAAAAGTTTAGAAGTCAGCAATGCAGTACCCAGGAATTGATTATCAAGGGAAAAATAGAGTAAGAGAGTAAGCCTGTAAGGAACTTAGGAACGGACTATAAAAGTTTCAGTGGGTACGTAAAGAGAAAAAAACATTGATGAAAACTAATGTAGGTCCCTTACAGTCAGAAGCAGGAGAGTTTACAATCAAGAACAAAGAAGTGGCTGACAAACTACATTCATATTTTGTGCTGTCTTCACAAAGGAGGACACAAAATAAAATACCGGAAACGATGGGGAACACACAGTTAATTGAGGTGGAGGAACTGAAGTAAATCTACATTAGTAAGAAATGATGTTGGAGAACATGATGAGATTGAAGGCTAAAAAATCCCCAGGGCCTAATAATTTACATCACAACGTGCCCCTAGAAATAGTGGATGCATTGCTGGTCATCTTTCAAGGTTCTTTAGACCTTGGAAGAATTCCTACAAATTGGAGGGTAGCTAATGTAACCCCACTATTTAAAAAGCAAAACAGAGAGAAAACAGGGAATTATAGATCAATGAGTCTGGCATCAGTAGTGGGGAAGATGCTAGAATGTATTTATGAGGATAAAGAGGGTTTTAAGATGGTAGCCTAGACTGAAGTTCTGTAGGTGTCAGTGATGTGTGACCACAACTATTCACCTTATACCTTAGTGATCTGGATGAAGGAACTGAAGGCATTGTTGCTAAGTTTTCAGGTGACACAAAGACATGACAAGGGACAGGTAATGTTGAGGAGATGGGAGGCTGCAAAAGGACTTGGCCAGGAAAGGAGAGTAGCAAATAACTGGCAGATGGAATACAGTGTGGAAAAGTGTGTGGTTATGCACTTTTGTTGGAAGAAGAAATGGACAAAGGTTTGAGAAATCAAAGCACAAAGGAACTTAGAAGTCCTAATTCAGGATCCTTTTAAGGTTAACACATAGGTTCAGTCAGCAGTTAGGAAGGCAAATGCAATATTAGCATCCATTTCAAATAAGCTAGGTTACAAGGTGAGAGATGTACTGCTGAGGCTGTATAAAGGTCTGGTTCAGACCACATTTGGAATATTGAGAGTAATTTTGGGCCCTGCACCAAAGCAGAGATGTGCTGTCATTGGAAGGAGTCCAAAGGAGGTTTACAAGAATGATCCCAGGGATGAAGAGATGAGAAGTGGTTATGGACTCTGGGCCTGTGCTTAATGGAGTTTAGAAGGATGAAGTGGAATCTCAATGAAATTTACAGAATACTGAGAGGCTTGGATAGAGTGGATGTGGAGAAGCTGTTTCCGCTAGTAGGAGAAACTAGGACTTGAGGGCAAAGTTTCAATTAAACGACACTTTAGAACTGAAATGAGAAGCAATTTCTTCAGCCAGAGGGTGGTGAACCTGTGGAACTGATTGTCGCTGAAGACGGTGGAGGCAAAGTCTTAAATGTATTTAAGGCAGAGATAGATAGGTTCTTGATTGGTAAGGGAATCAAAAATTACAGGGAAAAGGTAGTAGAATGGTGTTGAGAAACATATCAGCCATTATCAAGTGAGGGAGCAGGCTTGGGCTGGATGACCTAATTTGCTCCTTTATGTATGTTTTTCTCAAGGATTTTAGAGCAGAATACTTAGAAAACAATGGTAGAATCAGACACTGTGAGCATGGATTTACAAAAGGGATATCATCCTTAACAAAGCTTCAAGGACGTAACTGGTAGAGTTCGTCAGGGGAACCAGTGGGTGTGATTTACTTGGACTTTCAGAAGGCTTTCGATTAAGTCCGACATGAGAGATGAATGTGTAAAATTAAAACACATGGGATTGGGTTCATGGGATTGAGGAGTAATATATTGAGATGAATAAAAAATTGTTTAGCCAACAGGCTAAGAGAAGGCAATAGCCTAGCAGCATTATCGCTGGACTATTAATCCAGAGACCCAGGTAATGTTCCGGAGACACAGGTTCGAATCCTGCCACAGCAGATGGTGGAATTTGAATTCAATACAATACTGAATTTCAATTAAGAGTCTACTGATGACAATGAAATCATTGCCAATTATTGGAAAAACCCATCTAGTTCATTGATGTTCTTCCGGGAAGGAAATCTGCCATCCTGCCTACATGTGAGCCTAGACCCATAGCAATGTGGTTGACTTTCAGTTGCCCCCTAAAATAGTCTGGCAAGCCATTCATTTGTACCAAATGCTACAAAGTTTTGAAGAAATGCAACCAGATGGATCATCTGGCATCGACCTAGATACCAAAAAGGCAATGGCAGAAACAGCCCTGTTGACCTTGTAAAGTCATCCTTACTAACATCTGGGAGCTGGTGCCAAATTGGTTCAGCTGTCTCACAGACTCGTTAAGCAACAGCCTGACATAGTCATACAGAAGCAAACCTTACAGAAAATGTCCCAGATACCATCATCACCATCCTTGGATATATCCTGTCCCCGAGCAGGGCAGATGCAGCAGCGGTGGTGGCACAATGGTATACAGTTGGGAGGAAGTTGCCCTGGAAATCCTCAACATTGACTCTGGACCTGATAAAGTCTCATGGCTTCAGGTTAAACATAGTCAAGGGAAACTCCTGCTGATTACCACATACTGTCCTCCGTCAGCTGATGAATTGGTACGCCTCCATGTTGAACAATGCTTGGAAGAAGCACTGAGGATAACAAGGGCACAAAATACACTCTGGGTGGGGTATTTCAATATCCATCACAAAGGGTGACTTGGCAGCAGTACTACTGATAGAGCTGTTTGTGTCCTAAAGGACATAGCTGCTGGGCTGGGTCTGGTGAGAGAACCAACAATAAGGAAAAACATACTTACCAATCTGCCAGCTGCAGATACATCTGTCCAAGATGGTATTGGTAAGAGCAACCACCGCTCAGTCCTTGTCGAGGCGAAGCCCCAACTTCACATTGAGAATAACCTCCATTGTGTGATGTGACACTGTCACCATGCTAAATGGGACAGACTTTGAAAAGATCTAGCAACTCAAGAATGGGTATCCATGAGGCACTGAATTGTACTCTAGTACAACGAATCAGATCTAAGCTCTGCAGTCCTGCCACATCAATTAAACAACTCACTGGCCGAGAAAGCTCCACAAATATCCTCATCCTCAATGATGGAAGACCCCAGCACATTCGTGCAAAAGATAAAACTGAAGCTTTCACAGCAATCTTCAACCAGAAGTGCCTAGTGGATCATCCATCTTGGACTCCTCCAGTGGTCCCCAACATTATAGATACCAGTCTTCAGCCAAATCGATTCATTCCACATGATATCAAGAAATGGTTAGAGCCTGGATATTGCAAAGACAACGAGCCCTGAGATAACATTCCAGCAATAACACTGAAGACTTGTGCTTGAGAACTTGCCGCTTCCCTAGCCAAGCTGTTCAAATACACTTGCAACACTCGAATTCAAAAGCAGGACAAAGCCAATTACTGCCCCATCAGTCTACTTTCAATCATCAGTAAAGTGATGTAAGGTGTCATCAACAGTGCTAACAAACAGCATCTGCTCAGCAATAATCTGTTTAGTGACACCCAGGTTTCGCCAGGAGCACACAGCTCCCAACATCATTACAGCCTTGGTTCAACATGAACAAAAGAGCTGAATTCCAGAGGTGGGAGTGACAGCCTTTGACATCAATGCTGCATTCGACTGAGTGTGGCATCACATGGCCCTGGCAAAACTGGAATCAATAGGAATCCCGGGGTAAATTCTCCAGTGGTTAGAGTCATATCTGACAGGTTGGAAGATCATCATGATTGTTGGAGGTCAGTCATCTCAGCTCCAGAACATCTCTTCAGGAGTTCCTCAGGGTAGTGTCCTAGGTCCAACCATCTTCAGCTGCTTCATCAATGACGTTCCCTCCATCATAAGGTAATTTATAGGATAGGCTGAAGGACTAAAAGTTAATGATGATATTCAACAGCTGTATGAGAAGATAGATTGTATAGAATGGGCTGAAGCGTTAAAATTGTTGATGATACTGCCAAGCTGCATGACCTTGGATGCGTCCTGTGAACATTTGTGTATGTGCGGCAGACAGCACGATTTAAAAACAACCTGCTTTCTGTACAAGCCAGCAGTTTCATCCATTGTATCTGTTGTTTTCTGTATTGGTTGTTTGTGATACTGTATGAGAGAGAGAGAGTTTCATTCCAAGGCTGCTGGACCCCACCTCAGACTGGAATCGTGAATGATGCCAGGAACGAACCTAAGTTTCAAGACCAGCCATCAATCAAGGGGTCCCTGAAGGGCAGAGGGACGTGAGACTTATTGCTTGTTTTTTTTCTTTTTCTCTTCCATTTATTATTACCACTACAATAAATTATTCATATTTAAGCAAGTTGCTGTTGTTGAGCTTTCCCTTAATTATATTTACCCAAATCTGAAAAGAACTGTTTCGATACATGCTGTGATCCAAGACAGGTCAGAAGTGGGGATTTTTGCCAATGATTGAGCAACTTTCAACACCATTCACGACTCCTCAATACTGAAGCAGTCCATGTCCAAATATAACAAGATCTGGACAATATCCAGACTTGGGCTGACAAGTGGCAAGTTATGACCATCACCAATAAGAGACAATCTAACCACTGCCCCTTGACATTCAATGGTGTTACCATCACTGAATCCCACAATATCAACATCCTAAGGGTTAACATTGACCAGAAATTCAACTGGACTCACCACATTAACACAGTGGCTACAAGAGCAGGCCAGAAGCTAGGAATACTGTGACAAGTAAATGACCTCCTGACTCCCCACATCCTGTCCACCATCTACAAGGCACAAGTCAGGAGTGGGATGGAATACTCCCCATTTGCCTGGATGACTGCAGCTCCAACAACATTCAAGAAGCTTGACACCATCCAGGGCAAAGCAGTCCACTACATTGGCACTACATCCACAAGCATCCATTCCCTCCACCACTGACACTCAGTAGTAGTAGTAGTGTGTATTATCTACAAGATGCGTTGCAGAAATTCACCCAAGATCCTCAGACAGCACCTTCCAAACCCATGGCCACTTCCATCTCGTAGGACAAGGGCAGCAGTTATATGGGGACATCACCACCTTCAACATTCACTCCAAGCTACTCACCATCGTTGTTACTTCACTGTCACTCTGTCAAAATCCTAGAATTCCCTCCCTAATGACATTGTGGGTCAACCCACAGCAGGCAGACTACAGCTGTTCGAGAGAGTAGCTCACCATCATCTTCTCAAGGGCAACAAGAGGCGGGTAATAAATGCTGGCCACCTAATAATGCCCACATCCCACAAATGAATAAATGTATTAGTAAAAACAAAGGATTGGAATAAATGGGTCTTATTCTGAATGGCAGGCAGTGACTATTGGGGTGCTGCAGGTACCTAGCTATTCATAGTATATGTTAATGATTTAGGTGAGAGAGCTAAATGTAATATCTCAAAATTTGTAAATGACACAAATCTGGGTGGAAGGGTGAGCTGTGAGGAGGATGCAGAGATTTTGCAGAATGATTTGGAAGGACTAAGTGAGTGGATAATGGATAATTGTGCGGTTATCCACTTTGGTAGCAAAGGCAGATTATTGGTTGAATAGTTGTACATTGAGAAAGGGGTATGTTCAATGAGACTTCGGTGTCCTGGCATACCATAGAAACATAGAATCTCTACATTACAGATAGAGACCATTCAGCCTATCTCCTCCACACTCCCCTCTGAAGAGCATCCCACATCTTCCCCCCATCCCCGTAACCCCACATTTATCACAGTTCACCCATCTAGTCTGCACAACCCTGGATAGCAAGGGGCAATTTAGCATGGCCAATCCATCTAACCTGCACATCTTTGGACAATAGGATGAGACCAGAACACCTATTGGAAACCCACGCAGACACTGGGAGGACTGAAAATTCCACACAGTCGCCCAAGGATAGAATCAGACCTGGCTCTTTGGTGCTGTGCAGCAGCAGTGCTAACCAGTAAGCTACCATGCTGCTCCAAAGTAACTCAAAATAAGTGTGTAGCTCCAGCAGGAAATAAAGAAGGCAAATTGAATGTTGGCCTTCATTGCAAGAAGATTTCAGTACAGAAACAAGGATGTCTTGCTGCAATCATGTAGGACATTGTTGAAATCACACTTAGAATATTGTGGGCAATTCTGGTCTCCTTATCTGAGGAAGAATGTTCTTGCTAGAGAAGGAGTAGTGTGATAGTTTTCCAAATTAATACCTAGGATTGAAGAGATTGAGTCAGTTCAGATTGCAGTTTAGAAGAAAAAGAGGAATCTCATAGAAACCTATAAAATTCTAACAGCACGAGACAGATTAGACGCAGTACGGATATTCCCAATGATGGAGATTTCCAGAACCAGGAGCCATAGTTTCAGGTTAAAGGGTAAACATTTTAGAACTGAGATGAGGAGAATCTTTTTTCACCAAGAGCATGGTAAGTCTGTGATATACTACAGAAAGTGATTAGGGCCAAAGCATTATGACTTTTCAAGAAGAAGATAGATATAGCTATTGTGGCTAAAAGGACCAAGGGATATGGTGTGGTGGGGGAAATTATGGTATTTAGCTTGATAATCAGCCATGATCATAATGAATTATGGAGCAGGCTCTAAGGTGTCAAA